>NW_027204181.1:0-37668 GCF_024711535.1 Dipodomys merriami | reverse complement strand
AAAAGCCATTGATTTTGGGGGGTTAATTTTATAACCTGCTACTTTGCCAAAGTTTTGAATCAGCTTGAGTAATTTGGGAGTGGAGTCTATGGGATTCTTTAAATACAAGATCATGTCATATGCAAAGAGGGAGAGTTTTATTTCTTCTTTCCCTATTTGGATCCCCTTTATGTCTGCATCTTGTCTTATTGCTGTAGCTAGGCATTCTAATTCTAGATTGAAGAGAAGTGGAGAGAGTGGGCATCCTTGTCTTGTTCCTGAGTTAAGAGGAAATGGCTTTAGTTTTTCACCATTGAGTATAATGCTGGCTGTAGGTTTGTCATATACAGCCTTTATTGTATTGAGGAATGTTCCATGGATTCCTAATTTTTCCAGAACCTTCATCATAAAGGGGTGTTGGATCTTGTCAAATGCTTTTTCTGCATCTATTGAGATAACCATGTGGTTCTTATTCTTGCTCCTGTTGATGTGATGAATAATATTAATTGATTTGCATATATTGAACCAGCTTTGCATCCCTGAAATGAATCCTGTTTGATCATGGTGTATGATTTTTTGGATGAATTGTTGAAGTCGATTGGCCAAAATTTTGTTGAGAAGTTTTGCATCAATGTTCATCAAAGAAATGGATCTATAGTTCTCTTTCTTTGATGAGTCCCTGCCTGGTTTTGGGATGAGGGTTATGATGGCTTCATAGAATGTGTTCGGTAGTGAGCTTTCTCTTTCAATTTCATTGAAGAGTTGGAGGAGTATTGGTGTGAGCTCTGCTTTGAAGGCCTTGTAAAATTCCGCTGTAAAACCATCTGGTCCTGGACTTTTCTTAGCTGGGAGGTCTCTTATTGCTGTTTCTATTTCAATGCTTGATATGGGCCTGTTAAGCTGGTTTAACTCATCTTGGTTTAGTTTTGGCATGTCAATATTTGCTAGGAAAAGGTCCATTTCTGTCAAGTTCTCAAACTTATTAGCATAAAGTTTTGAGAAGTATTCCCTTATAATGTTCTGAATCTTGGTTGTTTCCGTGGTGATGTTTCCATTCTCATCTCTGAGTTTATTAATTTGGGTGTGTTCTCTCCTTTTTCTGATAAGGTTTGCTAAGGGTCTATCAATTTTGTTAAGTTTTTCGAAGAACCAACTCTTTGTTTTGTTGATTCTTTCTATAGTTTTTTTGGATTCTAATTCATTTAATTCTGATTTAATTTTGATTATTTCTTTCCGTCTACTGGATTGGGGTTTATCTTGCTGCTCTTTTTCAAGGAGGTTTAGATGTGTCATTAAATTGTTAGTTTCCGATCTCTCCAATTTGTTGATGTAGGAGCTCAGAGCTATAAACTTGCCTCTGAGTACTGCCTTTGCTGTGTCCCAGAGGAGCTGGTAATTTGTGTGTTCATTTTTGTTGAATAGCATGAACATTTGAATTTCCTTTCTAATCTCTTCCATGACCCACTCATGATTCAGCTGTGTGTTGATCAGCCTCCATGTGATACCGGACTTTCTTTGGTGGCTTTTGGTGTTGAGTTCTAATTTTATTCCCTTGTGGTCAGAGAGAATGCAAGGTATAACTTCAATGTTTCTGAATTTAGACAAGTTTGCTTTGTGGCCTAAAATGTGATCTATTTTAGAAAACGTTCCATGTGCTGCTGAGAAGAACGTGTATTCTGATGCTGCTGGGTGAAATGTTCGGTAAATGTCTGTTAAGTCTAGTTGATCTATGCAGCTGTTTAGATCTGCGGTTTCTCTGTTGAGTTTTTGCCGAGTTGATCTATCTAGTGGGGAGAGTGGTGTGTTAAAATCCCCAACAATTAATGTCTTTGGATCTATATTGGATTTGAGGGAAAGTAGTGTTTCTTTGATAAATTTGGGTGCTCCATTGTTTGGCGAATAGATATTTAGAATTGTAATATCCTCCTGAAGGAGAGATCCTTTAATTAGTATGTAGCGACCTTCTTTATCTCTTCTCACGAATTTTAATTTGAAGTCTATTTTATCTGATATTAGGATTGCAACTCCCGCCTGTTTATGAGGGCCGTTTGCTTGGTAGATTTTGTTCCAGCCTTTAACCTTGAAAATGTGTTTGTTTTTACGGGCAAGATGTGACTCCTGCAGGCAGCAGATAGAAGGGTCTTGTTTTTTAATCCAACTAGACAGTCTATGTCGCTTAATTGGAGAGTTCAGTCCGTTAACGTGAAGAGATAGGACTGAGAGGTATTTGGGAGTTCCTGCCATGTTATCCACCTTCTTGGGGGCTGTGAAATCTGGGTTCTTCCTAAGGTTCTTGGATTCTCAGTTTGGGTGCAGTTTCTTGGCCTTTGTTGCGTTCTTGTTGGTTTTCTATGTGTAGGACATCTTTAAGAATCTTTTGCAGGGCTGGTTTGGTGGAGATGTATTGTTTCAATTTTTCTTTGCTATGGAAGGTTTTTATTTGGCCTTCAGTTATGAAGGAGAGTTTAGCTGGGTACAGTATTCTTGGTTGATAGTTGTTTGTTTTTAGGGCATGGCATACGTCATTCCAGGCTCTTCTTGCTTTGATTGTCTCTGCTGAGAAATCTGAGGTAATTCTAATTCGTTTCCCTTTATAGGTGATTAACCTTTTCTCCTTGACAGCTTTAAGGATCTTTTCCTTGGTCTGGGTTGATCCTGTGTGGATTATAATGTGACGGTGGGATGTCCTATTCTGGTCTGGTCTATTTGGGGTTCTAAAAGCTTCTTGTATCTGAATAGGCCTCTCTTTTTGTATGTTTGGGAAGTTCTCTGCTAGGATCCTGTTAAACAAATTTCCTAGACCATTAACTTCTGTTTCTAGGTGCTCCTCTACACCCATTATCCTTAGATTGGGCCTCCTGATGGTGTCTTCCAGGTGTTGGATAGACCTATCATATTTCTTGGACTTGTCTTGGATGGTTGTATGTTCTTTCTCTATAATATCTAGGCTGTCTTCAATCCCTGAGATTCGATCTTGTGCATGGTCTAACCTGTTGTCAAGACTCTCTACTTTGTTTTTTATCTCTTTTCCTTCTAATTGGTCAGCTTTGATGGCTTCAAGTTCTTTGTTGAAGCTCTGTTTTAGGTCTTGTATGAATTTCTTTACTTCCTTAATTTGGTGTTCAGTGTTTGTTCTCAAATCACTTAGTTGATTGGTTATGGTTTCTTTGGACTCCCATTCCTTCTGTTGGGTTCCATTCAGCATTCCCTTTGTGGTCTCCCTGACTTCCTTCAGCTCTTTGTTAATGGATTCCATGAATGTCTTTAGTGATCTTTGTGTATTCTCTACCTGGTCTCTTAATTCGTGAATTACTCTTTGATTAGTTTCCTCCCTTCTGTGGGATTCCTGCAGTTCTCTTTGAGTGTTCTCTGCCTGCTCACGCCATTCCTCCCTTTCTCTTTGAGTATTCTCAAGTTGTTCACGCAAATCCTGTATCAGTTTTTGAGAAGCTTCCTCACGCTTATGATATTCCTGTATAATCTTCTGGGATGCCTCCTCTCTCTCCCTATCACGCTCATACAGAGTCCTTTGTACATTGTCAAACTTCTCATTTATCATGTTTGCTCTTAGTGTTTGTAGAGCTATTTGGGAACTCTCCTCTGGATTATTCTTTATCTGTTCTAATCCCTGATTATCAAGGTTGGGAATTGAGATACCCGAATTTGCCATTTTTCTTGTGTTTTTCCGGCTTACTCGGCCCATTTGAGATAAAGATTGCACCAGTTTTGTGCTAGAACACTATCTTAAGGCAACCATCAACCAAAGTTTGCATTTGTACAGTCAATAGTCTACAGATACAATCTAGTTCAACAGATACATCTATTCAACATCAAACGACTATATGTTAAAGGACTTCGAACCGCAGAAAAGAATTTGGAAAACCAGAAATTATTAGGATTAGGGAG
The DNA here is from genome assembly GCF_024711535.1 of Dipodomys merriami. NCBI lineage: Eukaryota > Metazoa > Chordata > Mammalia > Rodentia > Heteromyidae > Dipodomys > Dipodomys merriami. The sequence goes on along the minus strand of NW_027204181.1, from coordinate 33,783 downwards.
AGATGTGGGTAAAAAATAGGAATAGATTGGTGTGGGGAGGCACAGGGAGAGTTAACTATGTCCTAATCACAGTGCAGGAAATGAGTTGGGTAGGATGCAAGTAGAGAGAGAGAGAAAAAGAAGAGACGGAAAGGGGAATAAAGAGAGACTAGAAAAAGAATAGAAATGTAAAAATTAATGTTATTATAGAGGTTAAAAGACCGTCTATTTAGAGAGGAATGTGAATATGTTCAGAGAAGGGGAGGGACATAGAGGAGTTGTGAAAAGCTTTAAGGATGGGAACGGGAGAAGAATATATCAGAAGTTCAGTAGAGCTAGATAAAAAACAAAAAGATAATTAAGAAAGAAAGAAAAAGAGAAAGAAGACAAGAAAAGAAAGGAAAACTCTTATTCACGTATTCCTAAAATAAAAATTATAAGATGAGAAAAAAAAAAAGGTTACTGGAAAACAATTATTTTTTCAGAAGAGGCAAAGATTAAAGATTAATAAAAGTTTTAGAAGGGAAAAAAATTTATATATATATATATATATATATATGGTAACAAAAAACAAAAAACAAGCAAAAAAAAAAAGAAAAGAAGAAGAAGAAGAAAAAAAGAAAAAAGAAAGAAAAAGAAAAAAAAAAGAAAAAGAAAAAGAAAAAAAAGTCTTTTGATTTTTTTTTTTGGGGGGGGAGGAGTGGGAAGAATCCTGTATCTCCCTTTTGTCTGCAACCAGTCTCTTGTTGGAGTCTCTGGTCAGCTTGAGGTCCTGTGGCTTGATTGGTTTCTTAAGTCGGTTGGTTGGAAGAGGCAGAAAAATGCTCTGCTTTACCCAAGATTTTGAGATCCCCCTCCCAGGTTAGTTTTCTGGGAGGGTGGTCTGCTTTGAGAGTCACAAAAGAGGGGGATGTGGTGATGAGGCTAGGTTCTGGGTAGAGTTGAGGCCTTTCAATATACAGTAGCTTTTCCCTGGGGCTATTTTGTGATAAAGCTCACAGCGCCCAGCCTGGAGCCATTCTCAGGGTTTCTGTTTTTCAATTGATTGTCGAGGCTGCTAGAGGGAGGGGCAGCCTCTGGCTCTGGTTACCCAGTGAAGCAAGGCACTCCGATGGCTGGAGCCTGAGCTGGGTGACTTTTCCCTGGATGGAGCTGAGTCTGGCAGGTCACTTCGCCGTTAAGTTCTTGTGACCTGCTAAATGACTCATTTTATTCCAAGGCCTGAGGTGGAGCTAGCAGCTCCTCCGAACTTTGTCGGTATCCAAGATGCAGATCACCGGTGCTGGGGGGGGAGGGGTGGCCTTCCCTCCTCTGCTCCCTGAGGAGTGAGGATGTCGGGCTTGTACTCACGCCGAGTCTTGGATCCTGGGTCGTCTCTGGTCTGCAAACAGCAGGATGAAGATGTTCGCTCCTTGTCGGTTCTTGTTGGTGTTGAGTAGAATCTGCTCGTCCGCTGCGTCTGGCTCCTTCGTCCCCGACTCTCTGTGTCTCAGGTATGTCTCCGCGGCGGTGGTCGCCGCCGCCGCGGCGCCGCCGCCGGAGCGGCAGCTGCTGCGTTTCCTTGGTGCCGCGGCCCCGCCGCCGGAGTGGCAGCTGCTGCGTTTCCTTGGTTTCCCCTCTCTTGTCTAACTCTCTGTCCTGTGATGACACACTTGGTGTGATTCTCTGGCTTAGGACTGTTCACTGGAACTCTAAAACTCCTTTCTATGCGAGAGCTTGTTCAGATTCCAGCTTCTCCTCCGCCATCTTCCCTTAACATCTCTCTTTAAATCTTTAGCCCACTTATTTATTGGACAGTTGTTTCTTTGAAGATTTTTTGTTGGGGGACAATCCCCCTTTTTAAAATCTTTTACTTGAAAAAATCTGTGAAATGTTGGTAGAATTTGCAACATTCTAATATAGGCTGATAATAGTTTTGATTATAAACAAAATGGGGTGATTATAATTTTGTACTATATTGTAATATGCTGTATATAATATGGTTATGTCAGTGTGTTTTACAAAGCCAAAATTAAGGTATTAACAGAAGTAGTGAAGTAGTATAATGAACCACATCTCTCAGCTAACATGAAGACTTAACTATCTTTTAGGACTTAACTCTTGGTTAACCTTCCTCTCTACCCTATCACTTCCCTTCACCTGGCTTCTGCCATGTAACAAATTACCCAAATCCTAGCAGTTTAAAACAACTATTTGCTCATAATTTTATGAATCAGAAATTCAAGACAGGTATTATTTAATACTTTAGTGAGTTTCTAGACAATGGCTATCAGATATTTTCTGGGCTACATCATCTGAAAGCTTTGTCAGCATAGATGTACATAATGGAGCGTTTGAGGTTCTGGATCACTAATGCTGGCTGATACACACTGTGATGACTGAAAGCCCTATGTGTAATCATCTAAAGACTTATTTACTCACTGTGTAGTATCTGTGCTGAACTAGACAGAGATCATTCTTTTATCTAAACTATTACCATAGGGGCCCTCCAGCTGAGGTGGGGAACAACTAATGCCTTTTGTTTGCTGTTCATTTTAGTACAAGGTCTCAATTATTTCTAGTTTCTCAGCTTTTTGTGCACCTGGGACTATAGGAACACCCCTACCATGTTAGGCTCAATCCAGTTTTTTGGTGTGTGTGTGTGTGTGTGTTTATGTGTTTGTGTGTGTGTGTGTGTGTGTGTGTGTGTGTGTGTGTGTGTGTGTGTGTGTGTGTGTGTGTGTGTGTGTGTGTGGGTATGTTGGTCTTAGAGATTAATCTCAGACCTTGGGCACTGTCCCTCAACTATTTTGGTCAGGACTAGTGCTCTACCACTTGAATCACAGCTCTACATCCAGCCATTTGGTGGTTAATTGGAGATCAGGTTCTTACAGACTGGGCTGGTTTAGAATGTTGATCCTTAGATTTCAGTCTCCTAAGTAGCTAAGATTACAAGTTTGAGCTACTGGTGCCTGGTTCCCTTTGGCATGTTTGTGTGGGGCATTAGTGGAAGGGGGTGTAGAGTGGGGTGAGGCAGGGGAGTAGGAGGGCAAGGATGGTAAGGGGAAACAAAGGAGGAGGCAACAATGCTTGATAAGAAACATACTCATTACCTTTACCTTGCTCATGTAATTGTAACCCCTCTGTACAGTATTTTCACAAAAAAAAACTTATTAATAGCCGGGTGCTGGTGGCTCAGACCTGTAATCCTAGCTACTCAGGAGGCTGAGATCTGAGGATCGCGGTTCAAAGCCAGCCCGGGCAAGAGGGACCGTGAGACTCCTATCTCCAATAAACCACCAGAAAACCAGAAGTGGCTCTGTAGCTCAAGTGGTAGAGTGCTCGCCTTGAGCTGAAGAGCTGAGGGACAGCGCCCAGGCCCAGAGTTCAAGCCCCACGACTGACAAAAAAAAATTAATAAAAGAATTCTTTTTAATCATTCTATAATATGATCTTATGTTCATTGTAGCCAATCCCCATTTGCACATAGGCAAATAGACAGCTGTCTATTGGTTCCTCCATAGTACAGCATTTATACAGGGTTGTACTTCATGGCTGTAAGCACATTCCACTGATGAGAAACCAGTCTTCACCTTATTTCTTTTTTTTTTAATTTAATTTAATTTTATTTGTGAACATACTATACAGAGGGGTTACAATTACATGGGCAGGATAATGCGCACATTTCTTACCAAGCATTGCAGCCTCCTCCTTTGTTTACCCTTCACATCCCTTCCCAGCCTCCCCCTCCCCCCATTCCCAATTCTTCCCCTCCCCTCCCCCCACCCCTGCACCGACATTGTAAAGCTCATTTTCGACATGACAATTTGTACTTCTCATTGTTGCAACAGGTCCACCTGTATCCTTAAACGACTTGTTTTTCCCCATCTCCTTCACAAGTTATACTGACATCAAATATAGTGAAAGCAGGGGTTATACTGTGGGGGAGGGACATACAAAGCAACAAGGAAATAATATTATAAATGCGTTAGAAACACATGCATGAAAGAAAAAAAACATTAAAATACATATCTAAGGGTTCATTTTCCTAACATCACTTTATCTGATCTTTTCTGCTTGACTCATATATATATTATATATTGCAAATAAGGGAAACCATGGGACTTCACATTATTTCTTAACACACTTTTCCTCTGACCTATTTTGTCCTCTCTCCTTAAAGGAAACTGGCAGTCCTTTTTCTGGCAAAAGTCGTGCCCTTGCTCCTGACTCATGGCTTCTCTATCGACTGGGGAATAGGCAAAACTGAGTTCACCTTAGAGAAGCCTGGATAGTGAAGCACAACAAGGAAAGGATTTCTTACTTATGTTTTGTGTTGGATTTTGTGTAGCTGTCCTCCAGCTATGCAAGTATCATGAGAAAAGGTATTTCTTTTTTTGTTACTGAAGTTTTATTATGTTTTGAATATAATTGCTGTAAAAGATGCAGGAGGCATGGTCCTTCCTCCTTCAAATACTGCCTGCTCAGCCTCCACACATTCCCTGGCTGTAGAGTTGTTCAGTGTTGAGGATAACTGAAAAAGATATTTCTGATCTGAAGGTATTACATTGGACTACTGACGTTTCTTTTTTATTTGTTGTTGGTTGTGGGGCCTGAACTCTGGGCCTGGGTGTTGTCCTTCAGCTCTTCAGCTTGAGTGGCTTGAGCCACAGCACCACTTCCAGCTTTTTTCTGCTTATGTGGTGCTGATGAGATGAAACCAGGGACTCATGCATGCAAGGCAAACACTCTACCACTGAGTCAACTTCCCAGACCTATTCAAGGTACTTGATAACACTACTGGAAAACTATAGAAGGTATCTGTGAACATTCTATTCCTTTGTGAATCACCTAACCCATTAGGTTTTCTGTAATTAGTCATAGCATTCTTCAGAGCAAGAAGGAAGATGTGATACTTAACTGTGCCTACCCATAAGAGGTTGCTATTGGGAAGTTTCTTGGGTCTCCTGTTTGGTCTTCTGGGAACACTTTTTCACCAACTTGTTCTTAGACTGTGGATCTGAATAGGTGAGTACCTTCTTTTCCTTCCTTGCTGTGTAACAATGTCAGTCATGTGGGTTGTGTGATATTTTTTTGTGCCTCTTATTTCTTTCTTTCTTTAGTACCATTATTGGGGCTTGAACTAAGGATTGGAAAAGTGTCCCTGAGGTTGTGTGTGTGTGTGTGTGTGTGTGTGTGTGTGTGTGTGTGTGTGTGTGTGTGTGTGTGTGTGTGTGTGTGTGTGTGATGTCTAGTTCTCTACCACATGAGGCTTTGAGTAGCTAGGACCATAGGCATGAGCTACCAGCATAGTGTCTCTTTTCCATACAAAACTTTACAGCTCACAAGACTAGAAATAACCTTTGTCTTGGTCATCATTGTTTCTTTAGCCCTTAGCAGAGGCTATGTATATAAAACTGCCTAAAATAATTTGTTAATTGAATTGTGAATGAATAGCTCTCATTTAGTGGTAGCTTATTTGTTTTATTATTTTAACACTGGAATATTTTTCACTATATCAATACTCAGTATAGAATAGTTAAAGAGTGTGTCAGGATATGAGTATAGCAAAGGAACTTCCAAGTTGAATAATTCTAAAGTAATCTGGATTTGAGGTGATTACACAAAGAATAATACAGTATCCCTAATGGTATAGAAGGGCCAGAAAACAGCAAAACAAAAATTTCATGCCTTCTACAATATGCACCAGTCATGTTTTAAGAACTTCTGATGAAGAATAACCAATGTTTGATTTAAAGGCAATTGATTGATTTTTTATTAATAAGTTTTGTTTTTACTGTGAAAATACCATACCAGAGGGGTTACAATTACATGAGCATGGTAATGAGTACATTTCTTATCAAGCATTTACCTCAAGATAAGGACTTAAATTGTTTTTCTTTCTTGCTATTGTTTCTAACATATTTATAAGATGATTGATTTCTAGTTTAGTCTGCCAGTTATAATTTTTTAAAAGCTCCAGAAGCCATTTCAGTTATATATTAATTTCCTTCAAGAATTTTCTACTTTACCTCATTGTTTTTCATATCCAGCTTGGCTTTATAATTAAACTTTATTTTGGGGCCTATTGGCTTTATGCCTAATAAACTTGAAGCACTTTTTATATATCTATGTGAACTTCAACATAGATTTCCTTTTTTCCCCCTCACAGAACTCTGGTGCCTAGACAAATCATGCTAAACAACTTGAAATACATTTTTATCATCTAATCTTTTCTTTTTACTGTGAAAATACTGTACAGAGGGGATACAATTACATGGGCAAGACAATGAGTACATTTCTTATCAAGTATTGTAGCCTCCTCCTTTGTTTCCCCTTCCCATCCCTTCCCATCCTCCCCCCATCCCCCACCCAATGCTCCCTGCTACCCCCCTGCACCAAAGTTGTAAAGTTCCTTTTCGACATAATTACTTGTACATCTCACTGTTGCAATGGGTCCACCTGTATCCCTATTTAAATGATTTGTTTTTATCCTTTCCCTCCACAAATTATACCGACATCAAATACAGTGAAAGCAGGGGTTATACTATGGGGGAGGGGGACATACAAAGCAACAAAGAAATAATCTTATAAATGTGTTAGAAACAATCGCATGAAAGAAAAAAAACATTTGAATACATATCTTAGGGTTCATTTCCCTAACATCACCTTAATCGACCTTTTCTGCGTGACTCAGACATATACTAGGTATTGCAAATAAGGGATACCATGGGACCTATGTTTCTTTGGGCCTGGCTTACTTCACATAATATAATTTTTTTCCAAGTTTTTCCATTTCCTAACAAATGGGGCAATGTTGTTCTTTCTGCTGGAGGCATAGAATTCCATTGTGTATATATACCACATTTTCTTGATCCATTCATCTACTGTGGTGCATCTGGGTTGGTTCCATATCTTAGCTATAGTAAATAATGCTGCAATAAACATAGTTGTGCTGGTAGCTTTAGTGTGGTCTTGTTTGTAAACATTTGGTTAAATGCCCAAAAGTGAGATTGCTGGGTCATAGGGGAGCTCTATGTGGAGTCTTTTGAGGAACCTCCATACTACTTGCCAAAGTGGTTGAACAAGTTTACAATCCCACCAACAATGCAGTAACGTAATCTTTTCAACATCATAACAATCCTGGTGATTTTTCCAAGTTCTTAGACAGTAACCTACAATTTGACTCTTATTGGCTTTCAATCTATTAGTTTGATTTGTGGATTATAGAGTCATACTTGATATATGTTAAAATCTCAGTTTGTAGAGCTTTCTGTCCAACTAAAATGACTAGAGTTATTTAAGAATCATTCTAGAAAACCAAGTACAGGGATTATGTAATGGAACAACATCCTAAAACATTTTTAACAATGGAAATATGATTTAACTGCATCAAAAATTATTTAACATTATAGAAAAAAACAGAAGTAAGCAAAAGAGTAACTCCTAAATCAGTTATTCTTATTTTAAAGGGGATTAAATTGAGGTTGGAAGCTTGGATTAGTTGGTAGAGCCAATGAGCGAAAGCAGAATATACTGATTTAGAGTTCCAGTCTTGGACATAAAATTAAAAGAAATCAAAGGGATTTGACAACTTAGACAAATTCACCATATAAACAATGAAAAATCACTAGATTTTTTTTAGTGTATCAATTTAGAACCAATTTATAAAGACTGGGTATTGTGTGACAAATTTGTTTGATTTGCTTAACATAGAACAACAATGGATTTTTAACTTTCAATAGATATGTTTTTCTATGCGTTCAACATGATGTATATATTTAAAAGGGCTGTTTACCAGGTCTTTTTACAAAGACTGTCAGGATGAAGTGAGTGTAGTCATTCAAGAAACAAAAGCAAACATGGCCCATTTTCCAATGGTTTTAGAAAAAAAATACAAAGCTCATAACAAAGTTATGCACAACTCCTACATTGGAGAAGAATCAAGATAATTCATAAATATTTATGCTCTACATAATTCAGACTGAAATATTTAATACTACCCAGAAATATTTGTAGTTTAAATTAAAAGTCTGATTTCCCTTTTTCTTTTACTTTGCTCTAAGAATGAACTGAGTAATAAATACATGGAAGTTTTTGGAAAAAAATAGATATAAGTATGTATTTTTATGGGTCTGACTTTTCCATATGCAGTGCAAGAATCCTAAGACCCACCAGCTTAGGAGAAATGGGATCTGTAAGGATCCCATCCAGACAAGTCAGTTGATCTTCTTTCTCCTCTATAGAAGGTTCTGTATACGAACTTCTGAGAGAGTACATAGACTGAGAAGATCTTTCGTTACAAAATATAAGGCAATGTAGTCAGAAAAAACAACTTTTTCCTTCTATTTCATTCCTTTATCATTTCTACCCCAGATGGCTCCCTCATCTATTTATGAACTTGCTACTGAGATAATAAATAAGAATACAAAAGTGGAGCATGTGTTTATTTGAATTTCTTTTCTGTATTTTTAAAAATATTTTTGCTCTCTGAAAGCTTATCTGGATTAGATGTATATAATGGTGCAGTTTTATTACTGGTCATGCATTTTAGGTGCTACATGCTGTGATAATTCAGGCCAAATCTTCACAGATCGAAAGGCTTCATTACTCTCATGTGTGGTCCCTGGACTGGAACAATTAAAGACAAGGACTGGTACCTGTACTGCCTCCATGAAGCCTCTTTACCCTGCCAGTTGGGGAGCTACTAATGCTTTTTTGTTTGCTGTTTGTCTGGCTTATGTTATATTTGGCTAGGCTTATGTTCCTGGGCTCAAGTAATTCTTTCTGCCTCTAATTTTTTAATAGCCTAGATTACAGACATACCCTACCATGCCATACCCCATGCAATTATGATGCATCCCATCTTGGGGTCAATGTGGCAAACCCCATTCTGATACTTGGCCCCAAGAGAGACTACTTACTGGTTCTATATATGCATATAGCTTTTCTGTACACATTACAAAAAAGATATGATGTATGATAGCATTTGTAACATTTCTTGTCATGTTTTGGAGTTCCTGCAGTGCAGCATGTATCAGTGGCTTGTCCCATGATGCTGCTGAGCTTGTGCCACTGATGAGAAGCCACACTCTTCTAAGTCTTACTAAAATACATTTTTCACCCTAAAGTGAATGGGCAATTTCTTTTTGGCAAAATTCCTGCTGATTCTCCGGTTTCATGGCTCTTCCACCCACTTGTCCAAAACTGAACCTACTCTAGAGAGGCTAGACCTTTGAAAACTATGGGGAGAAGCTTCCTTGCTAACAGCAAGTGCAGATAAATGTCTTCTAGCTTACTGAATATTGTCTTATCTCATTATGTCTATAGACCTCCAGCTGCTCCAGGACAGTATAAAAAAGACATCCCTCACCTGAGGTTATAACATGGGATACTCAGGGTTCTTGATCACTACTAGGAAACAAGGCTCTCTGAGACCAATCCATTCCTTTGTGACTCACCTAACTCCTCAGAGATAAAGGGTTTAGACCAAAAGCATCTTTAGAGGAAACAGGAAAGTGCTGATATTCAACTCTACCTATCTAAAGGAAGTTGTTATTCACAGGCTTCCTGGGTTCCTGTAAACTTTCCTTGTCTGTTGGGAAAACTTTTTGTATCAGCTTGCCCTTCAATTGTGGACTTGAATAGGTGAGTACAATTGCTTTGCACCTTGTGGAATTAATGCTATTCTTTACTTGTTTTGTGTGGTAATTGTCTAATGACCCTTTTCTGTAGAAGACTTACAGTTTATAAGACTAGATATAATGTTTTTGCTCAACACTATATCTCTAGCTCTCAGCTCGGCCCAATAGTTCATTCTTGCAATCCTAGCCACTCTGGAGTCTGAGATCCGAGAATTACAATTTAAAGCCAGACTGAGCAGGAAAGCCTGTGAGACCCTTATATCTAATTAACTTATGTAAAAGTCAGAAGTGGCTCAAGTAGTAGAGCTTTAGCTTTAAGCAAAATAGCTCAGGGACAGCACCCAGGCCTGGAATTCAAGCTCCAGTACAGCAGATATACCCATGTCCCCCAACCCACAAAACTGTTCAAAATATATTTGTTAAATGATTAATGAATGAATAGCATTGTATGAGTGATAATTGTTTTCTGTTCTTTATTTTGAAAGTGGCATATCATAACTTATATTGATATTCAGTAAAATAATTGAATAATCATTCAGAATAAGAGTAGCAAAATAACTTCCATGATTAGTGATTTCTGAATGTAGCTGTAGGTTGAGGTGATAACACATCTCAAAATGTCCAAAATGGAATTAGGTGAACCAGATGAAGGGAAAGCAAGGCAGCCATTTCTGTCTGTCCTGTCTACCAGTCATTAAAAAAAAAAAAAAAACTTCAAAAGCAAGGCAGCCATTTCTGTCTGTCCTGTCTACCAGTCATTAAAAAAAAACTTCATGAAAAATAATAACCAATTATCATATACCTTTGATGCCTTATTTTTTTATACAGATTGTTTTGAGGTTTGGAGAACTGGGAAGGCATATATTTGACTTAACAGAAAGAAGAAAAGGAAATCTAAGATCACACATCTCTGATTATTCATCTGTAAGATGTACTATTGAATTACATTGTACTGAGAAATCATTCAGGTGAGCAAGAAAACTAGCTAAGTTAGTTCTTAATACTTATGTCTGGGAAGAAAGATGAGACAGATGAGGGAACCATATATGGCCTAAAATTGGTCTCACCTCAGGGGATACATGATACCCCACAGAGAAGATTAGAAAAAAGATAAGAGCAATAGTACCAGAAGATTATGGTTAACAGATCCTAATAAGGTAAGTGAAGTAGTACATAAAGCACCAAGAGAATAGATTTCTAAGATATTGTTTAAAAGCCTGTCCAAATTCTTGAGGACAGAAGAATGGGCAAATTTATAAAGTATTTTGAAGGCATAGTGCTGTAAATTAATATAAAAGTAGGCAATATAAACAGAGTTCTGAATGATTTGCTTGAAATTTGGATCTCTGAAACCTTGGATCTCAAAATCCTTGGGGGTAGGATACACAATTATACCTAGAAAAAGACAATAGATTTCCAAGGAAAATCCTCAAGGAATGGCCAAGAAAAGCCTCAATACTAATAATGTTATTATAATATGATTATATTATATTGTAATATTAATATTAAGTTCTGATATTAATAAAAAATTCTTCTTAAGAGAAAAATGTAAATATAAGCCACGGATTACTGAGGATCTCAACTAACCACCCAATGAGTTTTCATCATTGTGGGAATTCATGGCAGTTAGACGGGAAATAAAACACCCTTGGCTCTGACAACCAAAAAATTTGGAGGTACCATAAAATGACCATGTAATGAGGAACCCTAAGAAATTAGCCATACTTGCAATGATATATGGTCAGACAAATGCATATGTAGCTATACTTGAAGACAGTAAAAAAAACTTTACAAGTAAGTACACAAGAGAGATTAAAAAACTTTACTAATAAGTACATCAGAAATCTCAGTCATTAATGTACACCAGAAGTATGTCATTAATACATTAGCTGCTTGCTATATGATGCATGATACATCACAGATCTTTAAATATTTATTGTAACTATTTTGACAGCACAAGATAACATTCTGGACAAAGTTAATTCCATTTCAGAGCCCCATACTCTTCACAGTTACCTCTTCAACTCAAGAGAGAAAACACATCAAACTAAAACCTAGGTAAGTTAAACCTATAGATACGTAGACATGAAGTTAATTGCAGGAAAAATAGAGATAATTTTGAAAGAAATTATCCTCAGGGTAACCAACATACAAACATTTAACATGATGGAAACAGGAACAATTGCTTTTTCCAATCCTGGGTATGGCTCAGCACTTTTGTTCCTTATGAGAAATCTATGAATCCTCCTGCTTATAGTGTCAGCAGAAATAACAGAATAAGGTCATGCTTTTCTACCAGTTTCACAGTGAATAATATGATGCTTTACTTCTGCTTTCTCTTCCTTTTTATCCTTCTGCACACCCATTACACCCTTTCTGCCTACATCTTCCTCCTCCACCTTCTCTTGGGCTACTGAGGATCAAACTCAGGACCTCTCACTTGTGCTAGGCAAATGTTCTACTATCCAGATGTTCTTTTGAAATCATGCATTTGACTTATTCTTATAACTGCTGATAACAAAAAATCAACTCTAGAAGAAAGACAATAAACTTCAAATCTCATGATGAAGTAGCCAATTGAAGAAATTAGCACTTAAAGGAAAGCTTTACTTTTCAGATAAATATTCTATTTGTATAAGAACATAAGTTCTTTTAAGAGTCAGACTTCTTTTGATGATCATCAAAATTAGAGATGTAAGATAAACATTGCTAAAACTTACTAGTAATAAGTTTTTATTATTGTGAAAATACCATACAGAGGGGTTACAATTACATGAGCAAGGTAATGAGTACAATTCTTTTTTTTGGGTGGGTGGTCCGGTCATGGGGCCTGAACTCTGGGCCTGGCACTGTCCCTCAGCTCTTCAGCTCACAGCTAGTGCTCTACCACTTGAGCCACAGCACCACTTCCGGCTTTATTCTTTTTGTTTATGTGGTGCTGAGTAATCAAACCCAGGGCCTCATGCATGCAAGGCAAGCTCTCTACCACTAAGCCACCTTCTCAGCCCATGAGTACAATTCTTATTAAGCATTGTTGCCTCCACCTTACCATCCCTGCCCTCCCATCCCGTGCTCTCGCACCCCCGCCAAAGTTGTAAGATTCATTTTTCGACATAATGTCTTGTACATAATGTCATTGTAAGAAATTCTAAATCCATAACCACCTTAATCTTTTCCCCCAAACTGAGTCAAATTTTATTGGCTCTACCAGGTAATTATTTAACTGTATTTTCCCATTATGTATTTTAAATTTGAAGGATGTGAATAAGTTGCAAATGAAAAAAAATGTGCTACTTTCCTATTTTTTATATTGTATCAATTTACTTCTTAATTCTAAACATTGTAGATCTGAGCTTTCAGAGACTGAGCAGCCATAATAACTAGGATAGAACTAAATGTAGAAGGGTTGACCAAGTCAATAGGATACTTCGATGTATTTTGATAGGCTTCAGTTTTTTAATGTGTTGATTCTTTTACTTATAATATTTTCTTAGCCCTTCCCTTATTCGTTCTTGTTTACTTCCTTTGTTTCTTGTTCCCTCTTTAACTCTGCCAAGTTATACTGCTCTATTTTTGATTCTTGATTCCAAAGATCTGGTTTTACTCCATGCCTCAAAATTTTAAGTTGTACAGAATCAATTGCGCAATATTTACTAAAATCTGTTCCATGTATTAGAAGAAGACAGTGGCTGAAAAACACCATTATCTCCTAATGAAACAATACTCTTGTTACAGTCTTTAGACCAATGAGGCTTCTCTTGTATTTCTGAAGACTTGCAGTAAAATAAAAGGGAGATTTCTATTTCACTGGTTTTCAGTGCCCTTGCCATGGTATTTTATTTTTTTTTTTTTATTTTTGTGAACATACTGTACAGAGGGGTTACAATTACATGCGCAGGATAATTCGTGCATTTCTTATCAAGCATTGCAGCCTCCTCCTTTGTTTACACTTCACATCCCTTCCCAGCCTCCTCCCCACCCTCCAACCCAATCCTCCCACCTCCCACCCCCACACCAACGTTGTAAAGCTCATTTTCGACATGACAACTTGTACTTCTCATTGTTGCAACAGGTCCACCTGTATCCTTAAACGACTTGTTTTTCTCCATCTCCTCCACAAGTTATACTGACATCAAATATAGTGAAAGCAGGGGTTATCCTGTGGGGGAGGGACATACAAAGCAACAAAGAAATAATCTTACAAATGCATTAGAAACAAATGCATGAAAGAAAAAAAACATTAAAATACATATCTAAGGGTTCATTTTCCTAACATCACATTATCTGACCTTTTCCGCTTGACTCATATATATACTAGATATTGCAAATAAGGGAAACCATGGGACCTATGTTTCTTTGTACCTGGCTTGCTTCACTTAATATAATTTTCCCAAGTTTTTCCATTTCCTAACAAATGGGGCAATGTCATTCTTTCTGATGGAGGCATAGAATTCCATTGTTTATATATACCACATTTTCTTGATCTTTTCATCTACTGAGAGACATCTGGGTTGGTTCCATATCTGAGCTATGGTAAATAATGCTGCAATAAACATAGTTGTGCTGGTAGCTTTAGTGTGGTCTTGTTTGTAAACATTTGGGTAAATGCCCAAAAGTGGGATTGCTGGATCATAGGGGAGCTCTATGTGAAGTCTTTTGAGGAACCTCCATACTGCTTTCCAAAGTGGTTGAACAAGTTTACATTCCCACCAACAATGAAGTAAGGATCCCTTCTGTCCACATCCCTTCTAGCATCTGTTGTTGTTAGAGTTCTTGATTTTTGCCATTCTAACTGGAGTGAGGTGGTATCTCAATGTTGTTTGATGTGCATTTCTTTTATGGCTAGGGATGTTGAGCATTTCTTCATGTGTCTATTGGCCATCCTTCTTTCTTCTTCAGAGAAGTTTCTCTTTAAGTCTTTAGCCCACTTATTTATTGGACAGTTGTTTCTTTGAGGATTTGTTGTGGGGGTTTAATTTGTTGAGTTCCAAGTATATTTTAGATATGAGACCCTTGTCTGTTGTATGGCTAGTGAAGACCTTCTCCCAATCGGTGGGCTTTCTATTGATCTTGCTAGCTATGTCCTTTGCCATGCAGAAGCTCTGCAACTTCATGCAATCCCATTTGTCCAAACTTTCTTTGATTTGTTGTGTTTCCAGGTCTCTATTCAGAAAATTTTGGCCTGCTTTCTTCAAGGAAATAGAAGAGGCAATCCAAAAATTCATATGGAACAATAAAAGACCCCGAATAGCAAAAACGCTCCTCAACGGAAAGAACACTGCTGGAGGAATATCAATACTAAATTTCAAACTCTACTATAAAGACATAGTAATCAAAACAGCTTGGTATTGGCATAAGAACAGACCTCAGGACCAATAAAATAGAATTGAAAACCCAGAAATGAACCTACAGACCTATAGCCATCTAATCTTTGAAAAGGGAGCTAAAAAAATAGAATGGAAGAAAGACAGCCTCTTCAGTAAATGTTGCTGGCAAAATTGGTTAACTACTTGTAGAAAACTAAAGCAAGATCCTTATATATCACCCTACACCAGAATCAATTCCAAATGGATCAAAGACCTCGAAGTCAAAGCAGACACTCCGAAAACATTACAGGATGGAATAGGAGAAACCCTAGGTCTCCTTGGCTCATGCCGAAATTTTCTGAATTGCCATGGTATTTTCATGCACTGAAAAACTGCAGAGAACCCATGTCCAGAATTCCTTCCCAGCCAACTCTTGGAAACTTTCACCTTAAAACCAGTGTTCAGATGCCTCAAATATCTATCTTTAAGTCCCCTTTTTCAAAGGATAGTCAATTGAAAGTTGCTATATTATCATCATTTAAAGTATTTTTTCTCTGGAAATACTAGGATTTGAAATCAAGTCTTTGACATGGTAGTCAATTACTCTCTCTTTTTTTTTTTGGTCCGGTTGTGCGGCCTGAACTCTGGGCCTGGGAGCTGTTCCTCAGCTCTTCAGCTCAAGGCTAGCGCTTTACCACTTGAGCCACAGTGCCACTTCCGGATTTTTTTCTTTTTGCTTATGTGGTGCTGAGGAATCGAACCCAGGGCCTCAGGCATGCAAGGCAAGCGCTTTACCACTGAGCCACCTTCCCAGCCCCCTCAATTACTCTCTTATGAGCACAGAAGTGCTTGTGAGTTTTGAGATAAAAATCTCTGGTTTTGGCATGAGCCAGCATAGGCTGTAATCCTCTTGTTCTTTGTGTGTGTGTGTGTGTGTGTGTGTGTGTGTGTGTGTGTGTGTGTGTGTGTGTATGTGTGTGTGTGTGTGTGTGTGTGTGTGTTTGTGTCTACGTGCCCTAGCTGAGATGATAGGTGTACACCTCTACACTCTTTCTGGTTGAGAATAGGGTCTTGTAAAGTTTTGTCTCATATTGACCTTGAACAATGATCTTCCTCAGTCTAATGAGTAGGGATTGCAGATGTGAATCACCATGCCTACCTTTTCTTTTCTTTTTAAAAATGCCTTGATGATTGTACTGTTTTATTATTCCCATTGGAAACATTATGTGACAAATTCTATTCAGTTACTGATTCATCTTACTCATTTAGGTTTTGAAATTTCAATATCATTTCCTATAACAATAGATGGCAACATTTTGCATTAAGATTACAGACATTCTGTTTTTTTTCTTGTGTTTTGCAGCATGAACTGCCCTTACTCAACCCTATGCTAACAAAGTAGGCAGCAGAACTCAAAATGCAAGCAAGCAAAAGAATACTGAGTGAAATCCACTTTGAGTGAAATGCATCAGTATAGCATTTTTGAATGAGAAAATAGCAAGCAAGTTTAAATGAACTAATTTGTAGAGATTACCTTTGTCTCACTGCATTTGCATTCTTTTCATATTGTCATTCTGCACCATAGTTTGAGGAACTGTAACAATTTAGAAAATGAGTCAAGTTAGATTAAAAATGCACTAAATGATACCAGGAGGAAATCAACTGTTGTGTTGGGAATGTTTTGATATCTTCCTCTTACATTTCTATTTCCCTAAGAAAGGAAGACAAACTTCAGATCTATCATTGGATTCTTTCCAAACTATAACCATAACTTTTGCTTATATATCTTCAGAATTGTATTCTTGGAAGATGTATGGTGAATCTGAATTTGACAGTGTTAATCTCCACCTCTCAAGATACAGGCTTCAGTATAGTAGTACTTGTTTATTGTTTATGTCTAGGTTAATCAAAGCCTTTTTTCTCTATTTTACCTCTCTTATTCCCAAATATCTATTGATACTTGATATATTTATATAGACATATTGTTATCAAATATTTAAAACATGCATAAGACATTGTTGAGCTATTTTTGGGAATTTGAGCTAATATACATACTATTGTGAGGATAATAATATATCAATAACCTATTGATACTTCTACTCCACTTCCCAATTTTCCCAAGCACTAGTCATATTTATACATGAACATATTTCATGATTTTTGAGATCCAAACACAGTATTGTATTGTCCTGCTGTCATGCAGTAAGTACATAGAAAATGTTAATGGAATAAATTTATTTGGTACATGTTTTGTATAAGGCTCTGCTTTGAGAGCTGGACGCTTTCTTTTGGAAATAAAGTGAGGCTGGGCACTGGTGGCTCACACCTGTAATCCTAGTTACTCAGGAGGCTGAGATCTGAGGATCACGGTTCAAAGCCAACCCAGGCAGGAAAGGCCATAAGACTCTTATCTCCAATAAACCACTCAGAAAACTGGAAGTGGCACTGTGCATCAAGTGTTAAGAGTGCTAACCTTGAACTGAAGAGCTGAGGGACAGCATCCAAGCCCCATGACCAACAACAACAACAAAAAGAATGGAAATAAAGTAAGACTAAGAAGGTGATTGGGTCCTGGCTTCAATGAGCGTATTTAAAAAACATGATGACCATTTACACTTTTAGTTGTCACGAGAGAGGAGGGGGGAGAAGTGTAAGAATTCTAGCCTCAAATTTAAAAAGGAGATATGTAAATTTAAAAAGTAGAGGGCTTGACTGTGTGGTGAAAGATGGAGTGACCTGTTTGAGAAGATTGTGCTCAGTTCCTGTAAAAGTAAAATGCTAGTTATGGATGTTTATTTTCCTTTTATGTTGAGGCAGGAGACAAGAACTTAGAATAGGAATATATAAATGCTTGTGGAGGCTTTTAATATTGAATAATTAGCAGCAAATATATTTCTGCTCATATATCTACCTATCTAGCTATTTATCATCTATCTACATAAATATATACGTAGACTAACATTGTATGTCTGAATGTCATGATAAAAAGTATTGTATTATTCAATCACCTACTAGCTAGTTTATATGTTTCTTCACTTTTTAAGTTATGAATTAGCATGGTAAACATCATCTTAGCTTATCAATTGCCTCTCTTTTATTGTTTTGTTACAGCCAGTGGGTTAAAGGGTACTAGTACTTTTAGTGCTTTTTGTATATATTTTCAAAAGGTCTTTTTGACAATTTATATTACTCTGAGTATAATATATGATGTTATTTGACTGAAACAAGTTTTGTTTTGCCTTTTGTGCCTGTATTGTGTATTGCCACAGCCCCTCTTCTGGTTTTTTATTATTTATTTACATATAAGGCTCAAGGATCTTCTTGCTTGGATTGTCTTTGAACTAAGTGCCTCAGATATCAAGCTGAGTAGCTCGGATTAGAGGTGTGAGTCACTACTACCAGCCTAGGAAGATTTCTTTTTAGTGAGTTTTGAGACATTGTGTGTGTGTGTGTGTGTGTGTGTGTGTGTGTGTGTGTGTGTGTGTGTGTGTGTGTGTGTGTGTGTGTGTGTGTGTCTGTTGGTACAGGGCTTGAACAATGGGGTCTGGGCACTATTTTTGAACTCTTTTTGCTTGGGGCTAGTGCTCTACCACTTGAGCCAGAACTTTTATTTCTGACATTTTGGTGATTAATTAGAGGTGAAAATCTCATGGATTTTCCTGCCCAGATTGGCTTCAATACTCAAATCCTCCTAAGAAGCTAGAGTTACAGTTGTAGCCACTGGCACCCAGCT
Organism: Dipodomys merriami; assembly: GCF_024711535.1. Lineage (NCBI taxonomy): Eukaryota > Metazoa > Chordata > Mammalia > Rodentia > Heteromyidae > Dipodomys > Dipodomys merriami. The sequence continues at coordinate 15,142 of NW_027204181.1, read as the reverse complement.
AAATTTTTTTTGTTTTTTATATTTTGATTATCTTCAAGTAGTTGTACAAAGGGTTTATCTGTCAATGTACCAGTTTATAAGTACAAAGTATCTTACTCAATATCAATCCTATCATCATTCTACCACCTCCCTCTCACCAACCCAAGCCATTTCTTCAACTTTCCTCATTTCATAGGATATGCATTGAATATTATCACTGCATACTGCCATTACTACCCACTCTTCATTCATTTACACTCCTCCCCTTTACTTTCCCCTGTTATATTTCAATTTCCAGCTTCATTTTGTTGAGCTACCACTCTGCATCTGAAAGCTTAAAAATATTTTTACAACATATATTACCTATCAAATATGTTGCAGATTATTTTTTTTCAAATATGTTATTCTAGTTTTTGTTAGTGATATATACCAACATACTATTTTATGCCAAAATTAGTCCATCTTTTTTTCTTGTTTCTGATATTTACATTTTGCTTTAAAGTTCCTCCCTGACTCCACAGTTAGAAAACATAATCTCTGTTTCCTCCATATACATTCATAATTTCATTTAAATAACATCAATTTATTTATATTTAAGCTCTAAAATGCTGATGTAATGGCACTACCTTCCCTATTATTTTCATCGAGATAATAATAGTTTTATTTTATTTTTTGTGCTAGTACTGGGGTTTGAAGTCAGGAACTTGCTTTTCTTACTTGGCTTTTTGTTAAAGGCTTGAGGTCTACCTCTTGTATCACACCTTCACTTGTGGCTATTTTCTGCCTAATTGGCAATGAAAACAAGCAGATAGACAAGGTTGGCCCATATAATGCTGTACTATAAGTAAGCTTATAGGAGATACATAGTGTAAATGGGATCATTTTTCTTGGTCTTGTTTGAATATTTTCAGTTCTTTACATAATATGTTATGGCTTACATCTTTGCTGTTTTTGTATCATATTGTAGACTATTTATGTGCTGCTGCTATCTTTTGATGGAATTACTTGTACTTTATGAATAGAAAGGAAGTTTTAGAGGGTGCCTTCTTAGAATGAAAATGTAAATGTAAGCCATCTTTCTAGAGATGGTGTTTTGTGTCCTTTTCTTAAATATCTGTAAAGCTTCCCCAATGCTTTGTCTTTAATCAACTTGTCATGAAAAAATATCCAGGCCTTTGTTACCTATAGAAATCTCGGGCTGTCGTTAATGATTTCTCAAAGACACAGTATTAGTATTGGCCAGCAAGAAAGTCCGTAAGACTATAATCTTCAGAAGACCGGAATTGACCCTGTTTCTAGTGGTAGAATTTTGAAGAGACAACACCCAAGCCCAAAGTTCAAGGCCCACAACCGACAAAAAATAATAAAATCCGAAGTGTAGCCGGGTGCTAGTGGCGCACTCATGAACAGTCCTCAAAACCTGAAATTAGAGATGTGGCTCAAAATGGTAGACCACTATCCTCGAACTAAAGAGCTCAGTGACAGCACCCAGGCTGAGTCCAAGCTTCATGACATCAGTGATGAAGAACAACAATCCAAAGACAAAACTAAAACCACAAACAAAAAACCCCACTAAAGTGTACACAGAGGTCATTTTCAAAGCAACACAAATACATGAAGTTTCATGTGCTTTCATTTAAAGTGTTGTAGTTTGTGGGTTATGTTTAGACCTATGAGGTTTTTTTTTTAACTTGGCATATTTAAAAATATTTTTATAATTATATAGTTGATGTACAGAATGGTTACAATTTCATAAGGCAATTAATGAGTCCATTTCTTTTGGACAATATCACCCCTTCCTCTGCTCCCTCCCAATTTTCCCATGCCACATTTTATAACTACAAGTGCCAACTCCTAGGACATCATTTATTGTAAAATTATTTACTGTGTCAAAATCACCTGACAGAATTCTTCAGTGAAAAAAAAATTTGGTCTAGAGGTTTTAGGAGGAATTAAAAACTTTTTTAAAAAATTAATTATATATTGAAGATTTTTATACATACTAATGTTTCTTGAAACCAGATTTTGCAGATGTGATGTTTCCTTTGTAGTTTTCCCCCCTGCCAGATTCTATTGTGCACCATTTTAGTTGGTTTCTTTCTTGGTTTTTATTTATATAGGCCATTTCTTTTTTTTAAATATTTTTTGGCATTTTAATTAATTTATTTATTTTTGGGTCCAGTCGTGGGGCCTGAACTCTGGGCCTGGGCGCTGTCCCTCAGCTCTTCAGCTCAAGGCTAGCACTCTACCACTTGAGCCACAGTGCCACTTCCGGGTTTTTTTTCTTTTTGCTTATGTGGTGCTGAGGAATCGAAACCAGGGCCTCATGCATGCAAGGCAAGCGCTCTACCACTGAGCCACCTTCCCAGCCCTATATAGGCCATTTCTTTCAGTAATTATCACTGTAAATTAATTATACAAAGACTAGTTCTTGTTGTTGTTGTTTTGTTTTGTTTTGTGCTAGAGATCTAACCCAGAACCTCACATGGTCTATCAAGACCTGTAACATCCATATCCTTTTTTTGTTTTTTTGAGACAAAAAATTTTACTGTAGAGATGGCTTTGAACTTGCAGTCCCCTTGCTTCTGCCTCCACAGTGCTGAGTATTACCATTCCCCATTATACATAGCTTTAAAAAATTACTTTATTGATGTTTTAGATGTGATATACAGTGAGGTTACATTTACATATGTCAGGTGATAAGTACATTTCTTTCCTTTTCCTTAGTATCATCTGTTCCCTCATTCTCTCTTGCCTTTCTTTCCATCTCCTCCACTAGTTGCTTGGTTCACTTACATCAATGTCCAATGCAGTTGATGAGCCCCACTGCTATCTATTTTTACTTGTCTTCCACTGATTCTGTGCTCTGTCCCCACCTTCTTTCACATATGCATGTGAATACACCATATATGAGGTAAAAAAATAGAGTCATCTAAAAATGATAAGACAAATTAAGAAAAGGTCCTTTGTTTTCTTTGGAGTTCTTTTCAATATGTGTATGATTTTATATATATGTCTATGATTTATATATATATACATATATATATATATATATATATATATATATATATATATATATATATATATATATATATATATATATATGAAGAGCTGCTTGTGTATTACATTTTGGTGCTTTTCTCCTAAGGCTATCCTCTTTTGGTCTCACTATATATCTGTGTCTAGAACCCTGTATACTTGATCATATCTTGTTGTGCTTTAAATCTAACATCTGCATATCAGAGAGAACATGCACCTTTTTTGTTGCTGTTGTTGGTCATGAGGCTTGAACTTTGGGCTTGGTCGCTGTCCCTCAGCTCTTCAGCTCAAGGCGAGTGCTCTACCACTTGAGCTACAGCGCCACTTCCATTTTTCTAGTGGTTTATTGGAGATAGGAGTCTCACAGTCTTTCCTGCCCGGGCTGGCTTTGAACTGTGATCCTCCTGAGTAGCTAGGATTACAGGCGTGAGCCACTGACGCCCAGCTCATGCACCTTTTGTCTCCATAATCTTGGCTTACCTTGCTCAACATGATTTGTTCTAGTTACATCCATTCCCCTACAAATGCCATTATTTTATCCTTTGTAATGGCTGTTTAAAATTCCATTGGCTATAGGTACCACATTTTTTGTATCCATTCATCTGTTGTGGGACATCTGAGTGCTTCTTGTGGGAGGTTGTGAATATTGCAGCAATGAATTTGGATGTGCAGGTATCCTGTTCATATTCTGGTTCATGATGCTCAGAGTAAATGCCTAGGAGTGGTATGGCTGGATTTTGGGAAGGTCTATGTTTAGTTTTTTGAGGAACCTCCAGACTGCTTTCCAGAGTGGTTGTATTAGTTTACACCCTCCAGTAGTGCAATAGGTTCCTTTTTCTCCACATCCCCGCCAGCATTTGTTTTTGTCTGAATTCAGAATATTGACCAGTCTAACTGGGGTGAGATGGTATCTCAGGACTGTTTTGATTTAAATTTCCTTTATGGCCAGGGATGACAGTTTCTTTGCCATTTTTACCTTGTATTCTAAGAAACCTCCTTTGAGGTCCATTGCCCATTTAGTGATTGGTTTATTAGACTTGGGAGGGGCTTAGTTTCTTGAGTTCCCTGTTTATATGGAATATTAGGCCTTGTCTGATGTATTGCTGGTAGAGATTTTTCCCAATTGATTGGCTGTCTTCCTTGTTTAGTACCTATGTCTTTTCATTTGTCCAGTCTTTCTCCAATCTGTAGTTCCCCTGGGATTTGATTTAGGAAATTCCTGCCTGAGCCTATAAGTTCTAAAGTCTCTCCTACACTGTCTTACAGTAGTTTCAGAGTTTTGAGTCTGAGGTTGAGGTCTTTAATCCATTTTGAATTGATGTTAGTGCATGTTGACAAACATGCATGTGGCTTCCTGGTTTTTCCAGCACCAATAGTTGAAGAGGCTATGTTTTCCCTACTGTATGTATTTGGATCCATTGTTGAATATCAGATAACTGAAAGTATGTGGTGTTATTTCTAGGTCTTCTAATCTCATTGGTCTTTGGTTCTATTTTGGTACTAATACCAAGCTGTTTTTATTACCATGGCTCCTTGTAGAACTTGAATTTCTTTGCCTATTTTAGGTCTTTTGTTGTTCCACATGAATTTTTTTATTTGTTTTCTCTATTTCAGTAAAGAACACCATTGGGATTTTGGTGGGGATTTCATTGAATGTTTATATTATTGGGCCATTTTTTTTTCATTTTTTTTTTGGTTGGTCATGGGGCTTGAACTCGGGGCCTTGGTCCTGCCTGAGCTGGCTTTGAACTGTGATCCTCAGATCTCAGCCTCCTGAGTAGCTAGGATTACAAGTGTGAGCTACTGGTGCTTGGCAGTATAGCCTTTTTCACAATATTGATTGTACCTCTCCAAGAACATGAGAGGTCTTTCACTTTCCTAGTGTCTGATTTCTTTTTTAGATGTATATAGTTTTTACTAAATAGATCTTTTACATCTTTGGTTAGGTTAATTCCTATATATATATATATATATTTGAGGCTATTGCAAATTGTGTTGTTTTCATGATTTCCCTTTCTGCTTGAGCATTGTTGGCATACACAAAGGTTGCTCATTTTTGTGGATTAATTTTGTATCCTGCTACTTTGCTGAAGTGGTCTATTATGAGTTTGGGAGTGGAGTATTTGGGGTCCTTCAGGTATAACAGCATGTCATCTGCAAATAAGGATAGTTTCATTTCTTCTGTCCTTATGTGGATCCCTTGAATGTGCTTTTCTTGCCTTACTTCTCTGGCTAAGGATCCTGTAACCATATTGAAGCAGAATGGAGAAAGTGGGCATCTATGCATTGTTTCTGATTTTAGGGAAAATGGTTTTAGTTTTTCCCCATGTAGTATTCTTTTGGCTGTTGGTCTATGATATATTACTTTTGTTGCTTTAAAGAATTTTCCTTCTGTTCTTTGAATATAAGTGCCTTATATTCTTTGAATAGGAGTGGATGGATTTTGTCAAAGGCTGTTTGTACATCGGTTGAGATGATCATGTGGTTCTTGATCTTGGCTCTGTTGATGTGCTGAATTGCATTTATGGATTTGCATATGTGGCATGTAGGTATGTATGTATATATCTTGTGTATGTTTCTTGCATCTGTGGGATGAAGCCTACTTTGTAATTTTTCATGTGGCATCCCAGATCTTGTTGTTTTGTCTCCCCTCCTCCTCCTCCTCCTCCTCCTCCTCCTCCTCCTCCTCCTCCTCCTCCTCCTCCTCCTCCTCCTCCTCCTCCTCCTCCTCCTCCTCCTCCTCCTCCTTCTTCATTTTTGGTAACCTCACAAGTGGTCTGTCAATTTAATCACTTTTTAAAGAAGAAGCTTTTTGTTGTATTAATTTCAGGTATATTTAAAAAATTTCTATCTCGATTTCTGCCATAACCTTTTTTAACATCTCTCTCCCTTTAGATTTAACTTTTTTCTTCCTTTTCTAGCAATTTTAATTATATCATGAGATTATTTACTTGAGCTGCTTCTGTTTTCTTTATGCTTAGGTCTTTCCCTTCAGCACTGTTATTGCTGTATCCCAGAGGTGCTGTTGTGATGTGTTTCCATTTTCATTGAATTGGAAGAACTTTCTAATTTCTTCTGTGACCCAGGTCTTACTCAGTAGTGTGCTGTTCAGCCTCCCTGTATTTGACTAATTTCTACAGTATGCTTTGTTCTTACAAACTAGTTTAATTCCACTATGGTCTAATAGGATGCAAGGGATTATGTCAATTCTCTTTATTTGTTTAGGTTCTTTATGTGAACTATAAAATTATCTATTTTGGAGAATGTTCCACAAGCTACTGAGAAGAGGTTATGGTGTCATTTAGTTCAGAGGCTTCTTGGCTTGTTTTGTTTGATTGACCTGTCCTTTGGTGAGAATGGAGTGTGAAACTCTCCCACTATTATTTTGTTTGGGTCTTTCTTGTTCTGTAAATCCAAGAGTTTTTGTTTAACACATTTAGATGCGCTATTGTTTGGTGCACAGACATTGACCACTATGATTTTCTCTTTATGGATCATTCCCTTTATTAATATGTAGGGACCTACATTGTCTTTTTGTACTGATTTTAATGAGAAGTCTGTTTTTTATCAGATATCCATATGGTGACTACTGCCTTCTTACAGGGTACATTTGGGTGGAAGATCTTTTCCATAACATGACTTGGAGTTTGTTTTTACTTTGGCTGTGAGATGGGTCTCTTGGAGACAATAAATTAATAGATCTTGTTTTCTTTCTTTTTTTGCTATTTATTTATTTATATTGTGAAAATACTGTACAGAGGGGTTACAATTACATGGGCAAAGTAATGAGTACATTTATTATCAAGTATTGTTGCCTCCTCCTTTGTTTCCCCTTCCCATCCCTTCCCATTCCTTCCCATCTCCCCTCACCCCCTAACTCCCCCATGGATCTTCTTTTCTGAGCCAGTCTGTAGTTCTTTTTCTTTTGATTGGAGAATTTGAGTGTGTTAATGTTTAGGATTATTAGAGAGAGATGTGTTATGTTATCTGCCATTTTCTTGTTTTCTTGTTGCTTCTTTCCTTTCCCTGCACTTACTAAATTGATCTTCTAGTGATTTCTGTCTGATATGATTCCCTGATCTTAATTGTTTTCTTCAGATTTTATTCTTCTTTTATTATTTTTTGCAGTGTGGGTTTAGTGTTCATGAATTTCTTTAATTTTTGTCATGAAAGGTTTTCATTTCGATAGCTTCTCTGGGTACACCAATTTGAGTAGGCAGTTGTTGGAAACTACATTATCAGGCTCTTTGCATTGAGGGTTTATGTGGAAAGGTCCTCAGCGATTTTGATTTTTCCATTGTAATGTAATTCCTTCTTTGATTTTGTGGCATTTAAAATCAGTTCCTTGCTACTCAGGTCTAATGGTTTTACTATGATATGTATAGAAGTGTTCTAGGATCGTGTCTACTAGGTGTTCTATATGCTTCTGTTATGCAGGTGAGATTTTCTCTCTTAAGATTGGGGAAATTTTCTGTAATGATCTTATTGAATAGGTGTTCCATTACTCTTTTGAAATTTTTCCATCTCACCTATCCCAGTTTATATGTTGATTTGAGTTCTTGGCTTTTTCTGCCAATTCTTGGATTTCCTTTTGGTAATTTTTGAGTTCTTTTTTCCATACCTATTAATTGCTGTTCCAGATTCTCTGTTTTATCCTCAACTCCTGATATTCTATTTTCCATCTCACTTATTATGTTACCTATAGCTTCCATTATGGTTTGCATTGTGGAAATTGACAACTTATGGTTCCTATATCAGGTCTCATTGTTAATTCTATCTTTTAATGAGGTATATACTGTGTCTATTTTTGTCTGTATCTTTTTTGAAGTGTTGGAATTTCTTTGATATTTCTTTTTGTGTTCTTGAAATTGCTTTTCCATCTTCCCTTTTATTTCATTGGCCAATTTGGCCATCATTTCTTTACTGGTTCCTTTGTCCTCCATTTCTTCTTCCTTGTTACTGTAGTTCTTTCCTGGATTGCTGCTGGCTTTTGGATTTGGTTTGTTTTCTTGACTGTCCATGACTCTTGTAATCTTTCCTTTTGGTATATGCATTTGGGTTCAGGGATTGTCGGTGCTGTAGTCTAATCTTTGTCTGTTGGCCCAATTTTTGCCTGTCAGGTACCAACAGCCTTCACTTTGCCTGGGCTGGTTTACACTGGGTAGGGTAACTGAAGCAGGGTCCCCAAGCTGGCTAGCACCTGTGTGCATAATCAGCCCTGGGATAACTGAAAGGAGCTTGGTCTGGTCTGCAGCGGGGACTGAAGTTAGCTTCAGGAGTCTGGGTTAGGCATTGGCTTCAGAAGGATTGGGGTCCTCACTGTGCACAGGGCTTTTTTTGTGCCTTGGCCCTGGGTTGGTTCTCTTCCAACAAGTGACCAGCAGTTGGTCTGGTGCATCTTGTATGTGTTTACATGTGCTCTGCCTGTTACTCATACATTTACTCTTTTTGCAGTTCCAGACAGGGACCAGTGGGTCCTGGCAGGGTTCAGTGCTGCAGCTACCAACAAGGGTGTGCTCTGTTGGTGGACAGCATGTACCTGTGATTTGACCTGCAAATGTTTAATGGGCCTGCAGTTCTCGTCAGGGTTTGGCACCTAGGCAGCTTGCACTCCTGTATAGGGCTGGTGCATGCATTCACTTGGCTGTTCCTGGTGGAAATGCTCTACAGGTGGCTGGTTAGCACACATGTTTGTGTTTTCTGACAGGAGAGCCCTCTACCAGTGCCTGACTTGTCTGTTAGGGAGGGCCGAGATTTGGACTACTCTGGGATGAGGGGGCATGTCCCTGTGGGTGAGTGAACGTTGGTTCTCACACTGACCTTTCTCTGGATAGCCAGTGCTATGGGGGATACAGGGTCCTAGCACCTGTCTAGTTGGAGTTCCTGTAGCCTTCCACTGGAAGCCAGCAGTTGGGGTGGTGGGAATATGGAAGGGCTCAGGCCTCTTTGTGTGCTTCAAGTGTGTTGTTCCTTCTTAGCAGGGAGAGAGGTCCAGATCAACCTCTGTGGGTCACTAACCAGTGCTGCAGTACTGGTCTCCTGTGTGGGGTGAGTGGCTCCAGCCTGATACTTACTGATCCTAGAACTGGTTTTGGATGACTGTCAGTGCTGTGGCAGATTTCTGTATCTATTGTTGCAGATTTCAGGTTGGTAGGCCACTATGTTCCTTCATATCAATTGTGGGCTGAGCAGTGGGGCAGTGGGAGCTGTCTCTGACTGGGTGTTGCTGTGCCTGGTCTCTGGTCTTGGTCTCTGCCCGGTCTGTGTCCAGTGCTATGGGAGTTTTCTGTGTCTGCCTTTTGAGATTGGCTGGTGTTCCTGAAGACACAAGCAGTGGGCCCCTTTCAATGCTTAACAGCACTGCCATGAGGGGTCAGGGGGTGGACTTTGAGATTTTCCATCTTTGTGTGTGCAAATTCCTGTGATTCTCTGCATGTTTGTTTATTCGTTATTGTCTATCTCTTGGGGGAACTGCATATGGGACCCTAAGTCTATTTGGTTAGAGAGAACTAGGGCCATTCTCTATTGCTTCAGTGCCATTTTTATACATTCAAAACTTAATTTCAGTAGTAAATACATGATTATCTAGGTTATTCTTTAAGTAATATGAGTCTTTCAAAGGATTGTTTTAATTTAATTGTTGACCTTATAGTCATCTCTTTTTGTTGTATGAGAACCATTTTTTTAAATTTTGGGTCTGGTCGTTGGGCCTGAACTCTGGGCCGGGGCGCTGTCCCTCAGCTCTTCAGCTCAAGGATAGCGCTCTACCACTTAAGCCACAGCACCACTTCCAGATTTTTTTCTTTTTGCTTATGTGGTGCTGAGGAATAGAACACAGGGTCTCATGCATGCAGGCAAGCACTCTACCACTGAGCCACCTTCCCAGCCCCATATGAGAACCATTTTAGACAACTATAACATCTTATACTTCTCCAAGGATTATTATTTCTTTTGCCTGTAGCAGTTTAGATATGATAAAGAACAGAAGAGAAGTACAGTTTATCATATTTACTTAATGTTCCAGGGCAGGGGGTTGTGTTTTGTCAGTCAATCTGCATCAGAGGTTGGCCCAGTAAATTCCTTAGCTTCTTTGAACTTCTGTCTCCTCTTCTACCAAGTGGGAGAAGTTAATGCCTACAATTCAAAAGAATCCATTGAGAGAAGGTGCTGAAATCATCCTAAATTCTACTAAATAATGGCTGTTATGATCAATAAAGTTAATGATACACATTCTTTCTGGGACAGGGGGTGAAATGTCAGACAGACAGGAAAATATCAATCTGCCTTTATTTCCCCTTTTGGCTGGAAGAATGGAGCAAGCCTTGCTGTAGTTAGAACCCTCAGAAGAATCTGGATCATGCTAAGCAGATGATCTGCTCAGGGATGCAGGCAGCAAACTCCACTGAGCCATATGGGTGAGTGGAGATGAAGTTCCAGGAAATGTAGCGCCCCCTTTCCCCTGCCCCCCCCAATCACCTTTCTGGCCTTTCAAATGGTGGGAAGTTGGAGGCATAGAAATGGAGGGACAAAGGGTGAACCAATGCTGTAACAGTACTCAATGGACACTTTTAAATGAACTATCCAACTTACTGGTGGAGATGGGAGTGGAGGAAACACTGCAAGAGAGCATGGGAAGGGGTGACCACTGGCTAAGAAGAATTGTCCTCATGACTTGACTTATGGAACTGTAACCCCTCTGTGCATCATTTATTTTATAATTACAAGGATGTTTTTTCTTTTTTTGTCAGTCATGGGGCTTGAACTCTGGGCCTGGGCGCTGTCCCTCAGCTCTTCAGCTCAAGGCTAGCGCTCTACCACTTGAGCTACAGCGCCACTTCCGGTTTTCGGGTGGTTTATTGGAGATAGGAGTCTCACAGACTTTCCTGCCCCGGCTTGCTTTGAACCGAGATCCTCAGATCTCAGCCCCCTGAGTAGCTAGGATTACAGATGTGAGCCACCAGCTCCCAGCTAGAATGACATTTTTTAATGGTAGCAATTTTCAACTCCAGCTATCTATTCCTCCAGATGCAGAATGAAACCATCTATTCTTTAAATGTTGAAAACTAATTTGTGTGTGGTAGTGGGCACTGAAACTTGAACTCAGGTTTTCATGCTCTGATTTAGCTTTTTAAAAAATTCAAGATTGGTGCTCTACCAACTTGAACCACACCTCTTCCTCTGTCTTTTTTGCTGATTAATTGGAGATAAGAGCCTCTCCAGTTGGTCTGCTCAGGCTTGCTTTGAACCTTGATCCTCAGATCTCAGCCTCTTGAGTATCTGGGATGACATGTGTGAGCCACAGGCACCAGACCTGACAAACTAATTTGAAAGTCTAAAATCTTCTGTGGGTCAAGCAAAACCGTCTGTGGGTACTAATCTGGGGGATCTATAGCACAATATAATATCATCATAATATTGTCTCTTTTAAACACACACACACACACACACACACACACACACACACACACACACACACACACAAGCGAAGGCAGAGAGACTCATGTGGATGAAATAATCATGGAGTTTTCTCCTTGATCTCTTTGCTACTCTACATTTGGCAATGGTCAAGGCTCTTAGTCTAGTTGCCTATGTTCTGCATTTGTGTATTTTCTGTCCCACTAAACTCTTCAAGAATCATTTCCAATGCAGTTTATGCCCAGTGTTTACTGGCAATAATCATAGTTCAAAGTGAGACATGCAGCTCAATTCTAACATGTTGAGGGAGCGACAGGCATGGGGTGACCAAACAACTCGAGCCCCCAAGCAGGAGAGAGACCCAGTCTGAGCAACAACCTTTTGCTGATGACCTCCTTCTGAACAGCAACAGCATATGATCATGCTTCTCTGCTTATGAAAATAGTACTGTTTGGGACCAAAATACACTTTCAGATAGGAAAAAGAATACAGTGTATTGAGCACTGTTAGAGGCAGGGCCTAGACCAGAGACTTCCCATGAGTTAGCTTTGCAATCACCCTGTGAGGTAAACATTATCTTTGTTCCCATTAGGTAGACCAGAAAACTGAAGAACAAGCAAACATTATCTCAAGATTTGTGATGCTGGAAAGGAGTAGAGACAGAAGGAATGAGTCAGCCTGATGCAGAAACCAATGTGGTTCCCCATCCCACGTGTCTGCTATCTTTGGAGCAGCGAAAGAGACGTGTGGTCACACGGTCACATGATCTTCTGGTCATGTAATTATGTGGTCTCCTTCCTGAAGATGTGGAGGAGAGATCAACAGAAAGCATCAGCTGACTTGTGCCAACTTTGTCTGTGAAACAAGATTAGGCAGGTGACCTATTCCAGGATTTAGGCAGCATGGATTCTGGAGCAAAATTCCATGGAAGGAATTTGGGGACTATATTTCTCAGTACTTGCCTCAGTCCTTGGTATTTCTTCATTTGACTCTCCTGGGAGTCTGGCCTCAAAGGGCATGCCCAAATCCCCCCTATGGCAAGAAAGAAGGGCCAGCATTGGACTTGTGCTTATGATATTACAGGATTATGAATGAATTAATGCATTAGGGAATGAATGAAATGATATAAACACATGGTAAATTGGTTCCAACTCTCCAGTGACATTTGACACATAAGCGAAGATTTCAAAGAGAAGCTTTTCCATTTTAAGCTTAAAATATAATCAGCAGAGCCAGGAGCCTGTGGCTCACCGCTGTCATCCTAACTACTCAGGAGGCTGAGATCTAAGGATCGCAGTTCAAAGCCAGCTTGGGTAGGAAAGCCTGTGAGACTCTTCTTTTTTAATTAACTACCAAAAGAAACCACCAGGGCTGGGAAGGTGGTTCAGTGGTAGAGCGCTTGCCTTGCATGCCTGAGGCTCTGGGTTCAATTCCTAAGCACAACATAAGCAAAAAGAAAAAAAGCCAGAAAGTGGCACTGTGGCTCAAGTGGTAGAGCGCTAGCCTTGAGCTGAAGAGCTGAGGGACAGCACCCAGGCCCAGAGTTCAGGCCCCATGACCGGACCCCCCCAAAAAATTTAACAAAAGAAACCACCAGAATTGGAGCTGTGACTCAAGTGGTAGAGTGCCAGCCTTGAGCAAAAAATAATTCAGAGACAGTGTCCAGGACTGGTACAAAAAGGAAAAGCAAGAAAACAAAACAAAACAACAAAAAAAACAACCAATAATAAGCAGAAAGCCCACAAGGGTGAAAACAAAGATTGGGTGAAAAAATCTTTTCACTGCTAACAAAGCAATTGTTCCCAGAGAAGGATAAATGAGTAGATAAATCTATTGGGAGCTTCTATTCTGGATGCTTGGGTCTCTGCAGAGAACAGAAACTTTAGAAGAAGAAAAAGTAAAGAAAGATGGAAAAGGAAGTAGGAGGCGGGCTTCACTCTGAAGCTACACCTCTTCCTCTTCCTCCCTGTCACTCTAATGCCTTCCTCCGAGTCCATTCATTCCCAGGACCTAGGTTTGCTCAGATAAGGGATTTGCAGAGAAAGAACTCTCCCTATCTCTCCCCTGAAGAAGAAAAGTTCTACCCACTTTCCTCTCTGCCAGTGTCCCAGATGTGATCTGCTTGACAAACAAAAATACACAGTGAATTTTTAAAAAGGGCAGTGGCAGCCCAAACAGCTATCTGTTCAACCCCAGAGAATTTTTCTCAGCCAGGGCTTGTTTTCTAAATTCCTCTTATCAATGATTGGCTCAGCAATTGGCCAGGTGATGCAGTTCTGGCGAATGAGGGAATGCATGTCAAGGGTGTAAGGGAGGAGGGGAGAAGTTTCCTGTCTCTGTGAAGCAACAGCAGACAATGTCTCCTAGAGCAAGGCCACCATCTTATTCCCAAAGATGGACTTAATATGTTGAATAGATATGCCAAAATAAACCATGATGCATCCCCACCCAGCTACTGTCTGCGTCTTATCTTGACACATCCCTCCTTCTGTACCTGCACGTGGTATATATCTGATGTTGTTTATTTAAATTCATTTGTGCCACAGGGTTCTGTTCATGGTAGCCAGAAGCCTCCAAAGTGATGAAACAACTCCTTTCCCCTCCATTCCACATGGATCCACTCACTGGCCCTAAAAGTGTGGGTAGCAGGGCTATCACCAAAGACTGTGAACAACAGAAGTGGTACCAAAAAAAAAAAAAGGAGGAAAGTGATAAAGCAGCATTGGGGGGAGGGGTGCGGCTATGCTCTGAGCCTCTCTCTCAAATTGAGAAAATGGTGAGTCTTTCCAATTTTGTATTCCAAGACAAGTTCCAGGTAAGCCTCTAGCAGGGGACAAATCTTCATCACAATGGACAGAGCTCTCTGAAGGAATGACTGAAGAGCTTCCAGCAGCTCTGCTGTACCCACTGAATAGCCCGGAGTCTGTGAATCACTGTCTCCACATGATTTCTTCTCTTACTCATAGATGCAAAGGTTGAGGCAAGACTGGTCACGATTTTGCTTGAAATGTGTCCCCAAAGTGTCTGGTAGATACATTTTGTTTTTTCTACCTTAGGCCTGAGTAAATGAGCTGTGATTTGAGACCAGAGGTAGTAGCCCCATCAGACTGTTGGTGTGAGCTAGTGATAATCCTTGCATTGTTAAAGCAGTGTTCAAAAGAAGAGGAAGGAAGAAGAGTAGGTCCAGAGATCCTAGGATCCACAAAATCTAAGAAGTTTCTTGTCTGTGCTTCTTAGTGGATTAACTTTGTTGGTCCTGACTAATAGCCTACGTTCATCTGTCATAAGCAACCATCAAAGATAAATAAAGCCAGGTGCCAGTGCCTCACACCTGTAATCCTAGCTACTCAGGAAGCTGAGATCTGAGGGTCACAGTTCAGAGCCAGCCTAGGCTGGCATATCTTCCATAAACCACCAGAAAACCAGAAGTGGCACTGTGGCTCAAGTGGTAGAGCACTTGGCTTGAGCTGAAATGCTGAGGGACAGTGTTCAGGCCCAGAGTTCAAGCCCCACAACCGGCCAAAAAAAGAGATAAATGAAAGAGTCCTGTGTGCTGAAATGAAAGCAAAAATGTTAAGCAAAAATTGAAGAGGTCTGCACACACCATGAGTGGCCTAATTACTGTTGTGTTAAAATACTGGGGGAGAAAGAATTTATTAGATTCATCCAAATAAAATGTTGAAGTAAGCACTCAGGAATCTTAACAACG
>NW_027204180.1:0-37704 GCF_024711535.1 Dipodomys merriami | reverse complement strand
GCTTTGACTTGGGATAATTGACTTGGGTGACTATTGCAAGCCTCCAAGCCATAGGGAGCTAAATACTTATCCTAAGGCCCCTTCCAACTCGCCCACCTGAGGTTTAGTTTTTGTGGTCCAGAATTTGGAAAGCTCCAATGATAGCTCCAGATCAGGGACAGAGGTTCCTGGCTAGGACTGAAGGCCATTTCCAACCAGTCTTCTTTACCCATTTGAAATCAGAATTTGAGCAAATCCAGTTACAGCAGCATTGGAAACGTGCATCCTGAATGTGCGAAGGAGACAGCCAAATGTGTGAGAATCACAGAAAATATCCCTTTCCAAATTAGCAGCCGCCGTCGCATAGACAACTATTTCTTTGGGGTATCTGAGCTGTGGCTGTACATACCATATGGCAGAGAGAAGAGTTCAAATGATAAAAGAGCACAAGCAAAATGCAGACCGCACAGAGAAAGAAATCTTTGGTATCTTTGGTGTCATCAACACGATTAAAATTACAAATGGAAAAAGTCAGTGAGGTAGCCTTCTTTGGTTCTCACTAGAAATAGAAAGTTTTTTCCTTTTTTTTTTCTTTTTTTATGCTTTTTTTTGTTTTTTTCCTTTTTTGTCTTGTTGCTTTACACACACACACACAGAGTTCATTCTTGGAAGCAGCTACGTGTCAGAGTTTTTCTCTTTTTTGGTTTATGATTTTTTTTTAAAACTTCTTTTTCCAGTTTCTGTATTGAAGCCCCGAAATCCAGGCTGGTGACACAGGGTGTGAAGCTCATGTTTTCTGAAGCAGGGTTCAGGTTGAATAGTCATTGCTTGTCCACAAAATTTGCTGTTGTCCTGATAACAAACAAACTGTAGTGCTCTCTGTTGTTTTAAATAAAAATATCAACTATACAATGCATCTTTCATGGATGCTAAATAAGTTAAATAAATAAGTTACAATATAAAGGCTCTGAGGGCCCCAATAATTAAGAGGTGAAGTTCGCCTGGTACCAGGTAGGGCTGTGAACTTAAATTAAATAATTTAATAATCATTACATTATTTTAAACGTTTATTCAAGAAGGAAAAATAACCCAAATTCTTTTTTTTGTAACCAGTATTTCTTCCCTATCTGTAACAGAATTTCATTGTTTTACAAAGCAAACTAAACTTCAAGATTTTTCTAAATAGGGCTTTGCACCTCGGATGCACCACTGCTCTAGATTTTGATAAATAAGAACAAAGAGTAAAAATCAAACTAAGGAAAGATGATTACATAATTACCCCCAATCCTATATATTGTGTACTAGAAACTAATTGAAATAAATTAATTACAGTAATGGTACTTAGCTTATTGGGTCATTATTAGAAGAATCAAATAGGTTTTTGGGAGGTGGTGGGATGGGGGGTGGGAGTTAACCTTCATTTTTCAATAGACCAAATGTAGACTCTCTTTCAATAGTCTAAATAAAATGAAAGGAGAAAAGTATAGCCTCTAAGGCTCTCTCACATTAAAGACCATTCTAGTCGTGACAAGCATGAGAAAAGAAATCACCACTCCCTACTAGCTAATGTGGCTTTCCCCAAACCACATTGCCACTGTCTTAACCCTGGAAAGCAGAGCCCACTTTCTCCCACTGGTTTGAGCTTTGTGTTGCTAGTTTTTCCTTTTTTGTCCTTTTTTGTCCTTTTTCAGGTCTTTGGATTTAGCTTTAGTTATGAGAGATCCGGAATAAAGCTATTCAAATGAAGCCACCCAGCACAGGTGTCACTAGAACACAGACGGTTACATGACAGCAAAGTCCCTTTACAAGCTGAGTTTCTCTTGGGTGTGCCCAGATGAAAGTCATCTCAAGTAGACATGAGGAGGATGGTGGGATGCTTTTGTTGTTTTATATTCCTGCACTTTGGTTTTCCATGTTACAATAAATAATCATGAAAGCAATGTACATCGTAAAAGTACCACATACAGGTCAAAAGGTGATTTGTAATTTATTTATTGTAACAGATTACAGTATATATGTGTGTGTATATGTGTGGATTGAAGCATGTCTGTACACACTTGCATGTACACAGTCTAGACACCTTTAGATATCTGGAAAGACAACTAAGAGAATACATGGTAAAATATGTATCCAAATCTGTATACATTCAAGCAGACAGAGTATATAAGCTTTAGGCAAACTTAACTACCCAGGTCTAGGCTTTGTAAAATGCCTGCTGTTCAAATGGAACCAAGTGGAAGACTTCCATGGAATGACGCAACCTTCAGCGTGTTTTTTTTTTTCCTGTACATATTTTCTCCAATAAGAACATATTAATTGCTTAATTCCAATCAATCGAACTCAAAACTTGTATGGGACAACTGGGGCTCCAGTTCTCATTTTCCCCAGTCAGAGTCATTGTGGCATCTGAGAACAATGAGAACTGAAGGTCTTGTGAGAGTTACATCCTGGCCCGTCAGCTAGCCCATCTATCCATGTGAGTTTCTTCTATTATTTTTATGCTTTCACAATTATTTTTCGGTAGTTGGGGACCTTCTAAAACCCATAATCAACCCTCCCACACCTTGCAAAGAAACAAATCACTGAGAGAAAAATAGGCAATTGGGGGCATCTGTATTTAAAGATGGTGTCATTACTTTATGAAAGCTATACAACCAACTGAGATGCCATACTTTTTTAGAAAGCATTTTTTTGTGGCACCATTTTGAAACTGGAATCTTTTATTGTTTCAGAGATTATTTGGCTTTTGTTAAAGGTACAAAATTACTAAGCTATCCAGTACTGCCGTGAAAACAACGGGTACACCAGCGCTGTCCCTTCTTCCCGTACCATTTCCTACTCAGTCTTCTTGGCTAAGCTGACAAGTTCTCAGAGCATCAGCAAGCTCAGCAGCAAAAAAGTCAGCCCTGAACTGTTAAAGATCCAGAGTGCTATTGTCTAAGTACTTGTGTTTGGACCTTGGAGTCAACCTTAACCATAGGTATTACCTCTTTTTCTCCAGTTTAAAACTCTATTATTCTGCAGCAGCATTGGAAGCCAGGCTGTTCTTAAACTTTTGAAAGATTCCAATTTTAAAACCACATGAAAATCTATGCTCACTCCAAAGGCATACTGTATGAGGTTGTATGATACTCCCATAATTCTGCAGACAGTTCTTAAAATGGAAACTTTTCTCCCTGTTGTAGTGATTGTTTACAAATAAATCTTTTTAACTTGGAATTTATTGGTACTAAATGATGGCTGCCCAGCATTAGCAAGATGAAATAGTCTTGTATTTAAAAGGTTTTCATATTTGGCTTTGACGTACATTGTTTGACATAGAAAAGTATGTGTATGTCTCTGTCTAACAGACTGATCTTCCTAACTGGGGGTTTCTTTTAGCATGAAAGGAAAATGAGTTAGATTTCTGAAGCCCACAGATGCCAAATACCTATGGGAAAAAGAAAGCTGTATAGGCAATTTTTCCAGAGAAAAGTATCACACTGGGTCCATCCTGCCTCAAGCTAGACTGAACCTTTACGTGTATAACCTAAACATTCTTTTACATTTTGTGGAAAAACTTTTAAATATTAATGTTGTTTTTTTTAAAAAGAGAGAAGTGTATCAGTTTCGCTTTATAAAAAATATTCTGCAATGAATGAATTATCCTAAGTACCAAAACCATATTGAAAACAAAAATGGAACCAAATTATATAAAAGCATGGAGAAAAGTATCTTTCTACTCCATAGTTGTGATCATATGGATTTTGGTTGCCCCACAAATGTGCAATTGTGCAATTGGGTTGAGATTTGTTCCTTTATACTGTGCCTTTTTTTTTTGGCTGATGGCAGCGACATCTGGAATTTTCCTTGATTAAATAAATTGATTCTAAACTATAACAGAGCTTAAATAGTTTCCTTTCCCTGAAATAATTAAGTTTTTAAAAAAATGTTTGAGGAAACTCGCTGGGTTAAATTCTATAACCTTTCAATATAACAAATCTTTTATTTCATCTTACTAACAAATCGAAATTCAGCAGGGCTTAAATTTTGATACATAGATGTATAAATACTCATATGCATTTATATATGCAAACTTTTTTTGAAGCAAGCACTTCTCTCTCTGATGTGACATCAATGATCTGGATCGATCTAGTATAAGACATTTTATCAAGAGAAATTCTTACATTTTTAAAAAATATTATGACATCTTCCTCAGATTATCAGAGCACTGGTTTGACCAGTGTTGAAATGTCAGGCCACAGGGGCAGCCTCTGTTTGCGGACACATCTTCAGAGGATGCCGAGACCCAAACGCTGATATTATTAGTGAGCCAAAGAATCACTAATCAGCCCAAGACACTTGGTTCCTCAACCTGTTCTCAAGAACAACCATTTCCACTGGTCCCAAGTCACAGGGACTCAATTAGACGTACTCAAGTTCAAATTCACTTGGATCCATCCATTTGGGAACAATTCCCAGCTGAAATATGCTCTTTTCCTGGGTCCTTAGGAAAAAGGATACAGGAATATGAGGGAGGGACCAAGGGGGCACAAGGGAAAAAGTTACAGAATGGTGCCTCAGATGGGAGAAATCCCAGAAATCCCAGAGCTCCATGCCTGCTGTCCATACAAAGGGCAACCCATGTGGTGGGAGAGTGGACCGTGGGGCTCTCTCCCAAATCTGCTGTGTGTTTTCTCTCCTCTGAGATTGAGAAACTTCTCCCCAACAGCACCACCGCTGTCCCACCCCAATGCCAGCAGTAGTTGCACACAGGCTTGTCAATGCAAATTGGTAATTACCACCCTGAGGAAACCTGATCAACCCAATGCAACACAAGTTGGACTTCTCTACAAGAAATCTCCAGTGGACTGGAAATACCCTGATGGGCGGGGCATCTCCTGGAGAATGGATTTCTGAGTTGGCATCACACTCCACAGCTGGTGGGAATGGACCACCAAGCCTTCCCAGCAGTTTCAGAAGATCTCCCTTCCCCTCCCTCCCACTGTTAATGGCCCAGTTAGAGGGCCAGTCTGGTGGATGTATCTCACTCCCCCGCCTTGATCATGGTTGAAGTGTGATTCATTTAGATGACTCTAAATAGAAACAAAATTCACTTATACCATGAATCCACTCATTGACAAGTGTTAAAATGCTTGAACTTGAGTTTCAACCCTTCCCAGAAATTTTCATAGAAATCTGAATGCTCCAAGTCATCCCCAGTAGCAAATGAATGCTAGAATGGCATGAGAAATGGGCAAAATTCAGAACTGAATACAAATAACAAATTAAACCCGTGACTAAAAGAAGATATGAACTTGGACAGCAAGTACTTGGGGTTATCACCGATGTCAACTTGCTCTATATATGTATTCATATATTATATATATCTTTCTTTAGAAATGCAACTTTATAGCTGATTTTTAAAAAGCTAATAGAAAAGTAGAAACTGGCAATATTTTTTTTTACATGTTTCCCCACCCCTAAATGAAGCCCTGTTAAGATGGAGCGATCACATGAAAAACGAGGCTGTAAATTCCTCTATAAATTCTTTGGTTCTGTGGCTCCAAAGAGGACATGTCATCAAGACCTCTACCCTTGACCCTCACTCCCCTTCCCTCCCCTGATGATGAGACTCTGAACACAGAAGGAACCAAGTCTAAGGGTTAAGCAAAGAACATTCAAGTGACAATGTCATTCCCTACACTCTACTGAATGGAGAGAAGTCATTCAGTATCCTAACATCTTAAACTTGGAGTCCATGGAACCATTTACGAGATTCCACGTAGGAGTAAAAAAGCCATAAAACAAAACTAACGGGAAACAATAACAGCAAATAAATGACCCTTTCCTTTCGTTGCTCGGAGAAAATAAAATTGATTACCTTTATACAGATCAATGGCGCTATTAGTATTTTAGCCAGGCAAAAGGAGACAATGAACTGAAAAGAAAAAAAAAAAGGTGTGAGAAATCCTCATCTTTGGTATTGTAGCTGTTGAGGTTTCTGTTGCTCTGTTCCGTGTTTCTTTTGAAAAAACTGCATAGGCACAAATTAAAGACAATCTTCAACTTTAAGATTACCGCATGAGTTGTCATTTGAA
The DNA here is from genome assembly GCF_024711535.1 of Dipodomys merriami. Classification (NCBI taxonomy): domain Eukaryota; kingdom Metazoa; phylum Chordata; class Mammalia; order Rodentia; family Heteromyidae; genus Dipodomys; species Dipodomys merriami. The sequence goes on along the minus strand of NW_027204180.1, from coordinate 31,645 downwards.
GCAGCAGCCACTGAGGAGGCGTCTCCTGATGTTCATCTGTGTTTCAACCCTTTCTTTCAAATCTGCTTCAAAAAAAAAATGTCCCAAGAGATCTGTTTGAACACAGTGTGTCTTTCTGTTGTTTTGGGGTTTTTTTTTTTGTTGGTTTGTTTTGTTTTCTGGCGTGCTTCCTTCTTGAAGGTGATGATTTGCACTGTTTACGGATTTTCTCATTCATTTAATGGGACAGTTGGTTTGTTGCAGAAGTAGGTGCAGAAAAAATTTCTTTGGTTTCGATTAAGTAGTTCATACAAAAGTCAGTCTCAAGTGTCTGTAAATCACTGCAGCGTTTGGCTTGCTTTGAACACCCCCACGATGTCCATCTGGGGCCATTCACTGGTAACTATGCACATCGTGACCTTAGCAATCTCCCCGAGTTCTGTGGGCACGCTTCAGCTTGCTATGGGAAGGAGACAGCCAGAAACCAGAGCTGGCGGGGTCAAGCCACTGACGGGGTGGCTTGGCTAATATCCTTGGCATAGCTGGTCCACTCAGCCGGAGGGCGAGAAGAATTCAAGAGCTGAATGCCATTTGGAGTTGCAGAGGTTTTTTGATTTCTAAAAGTAATCACAGTATTTTTAGGCTAGAAAATGGCAAGTAGTAAGTGTCTTTGGTTTGCAGTATTCTGCTTCTTTGGTGTGCTGTGTTTCCTCCAGTTTTATTCAGCTGTTTTGCTAGGATGAGTCAACAATGGAAGAGAGTTAAGACTTGATGACAGTCATGAGCAACATGGATGGTGGTTTGATTTTTTTCTCTTTTCTTTCTAGAAAACACTGGATACATCCTTCCTAATGGGATGGATGTGGGAACAAAAATGAGAGTGAGAATGAATGAGGTGGTGGTCATAATGCACAATAGGAGGAACCAGATGATGAGTAAGTAAATCAAAAGGGACACATTAACGATCTAAAAAAATCTAGATCTTTTAAAACGCTGCATTGCTCTGTGTACCGTAACAGTTAAGGTGGCCTTCTGAGTGTGCGTCTGTGTTATGTACAAACAAAATTTGTATCAAACTGCAAAATGTGCTTGAAGCCACGCTCCCAACAATTCCCTAATGACTTCACAACAGGTGTCCTGAAAATCCAGATGTGGTGAATCCAGAACCTTCTTTTATTTCTGTTCATCTTCGTTGTGCTTGATATTTTGAGCTCAAGTGAACTAATTTTATTTTTATTTTTTGACGGATCCAAGACCACATGAGATCTCCAGGAGGTTAAAGAAAAGAAAATCATAATCTGGGTCAACTTAAAGCTTTCTAAACCATTCAATGAGAAGGTGCCTGAGTTTGAAAAAAACAGGTCCTTGGACTTCTATTATTTTTACTTTTATCTTTTAAAGCTTGTGCTCAGTAATTATCATTCTGATGTTTTTTGTTTTTAAATGTTATGGCTGTGAACTTTGGTATACTGTGAGAGAATGAGGCTAGCACTTAGAAAGCAAATGAGGTCATTCTTGTTGCTAGATTCTTCTCTAATTGTAGTGTCTTTGAAGCCTAAACTCAGAGTCCTCACACAGGCCAAATCCACATGGTTTTCAGTGAATCAAGAGGTTTGACGGGACCTGAAGTGGACTGTTGACACTTAATGCTGAGTTTAGTTGACACCATGGTGGAATGAAGTTGCTTCAGGAAGGCCCCATTTGGATTTCTGGGTTGCTTAGTCTGCTCAGAGGACAGTGTCTGGTCCAAAGAGATTCATTTTCAGCTTGCACTTGGACTCTGTAGCCATTACAAACAACAAAACAAAACAAGACAAAACAAAAAAACACCTGGCCTATGATTACAGCTAGAAGTTTCTTTTCAAGAGAATTGTGCTTTCGAATCACCAGTGAAGGGCCCCAGAAAAAGAATCCAACGTCTTTTTCCTTTACGTTCCTTTTGGTATATCTGTCATCGTCGCGTTGGGAGGTGACCTGTGCCCGGGTGAGAATCCTCACATCATGCTTTGGTACAAGTGCTGGAGGTGGACGAGGAGCCCCCTGTGCTCAGGTCATCTTGCCACTTCTCCAGGCTGCGGCGCCGGGCGTTCATGAAGAAGTTGCTGACGGTGGTGAGCTCCAGGCCCAGCTGCTGGGAAATGGTGATCTGCATCTCCTTCGATGGGCGCTTATTCTCCTTGAAGATGGCAAAGAGTGTGCGGCGTTGGAGGTCAGTGAACACCAGGCGGGATTTCTTCTGGGAATTGTTCCTGTCTTTGTTTGGTTCTTGCTCTTTGCGTTTGCATGCTTGAGGGGAAAGAGAAGGAGAGAAATCAGTGATGGTGGCTGACAACATCGACAAAGTCATGGGGCGGGGGGGGGGGGGGAGGGGGGAGGTAAGCTGTTCAGCTTTATTGTACAGACTGCCCAGTTGCCAGTAACATTCCTTCCCAGTTCATTCTGGTGATGGAAGGCCCTCTGTATAGTTGGGGGTAGGAGAAAGGCGAGCCAGGGCTGGTTCCCAGTCTGCTCTGGAACTGATTGTGATTATCTTTCTCTTTTAGTCACTGCTCCCATCCACCACACCCTGAAATTTCTTTTCTTTCTTTCTTTCTTTTTGATTCCTGGTGTGATGGGGAGAGTGACCTTTCGCCAAGTCCCCAGCGGGAAAGAAGCCTGGTGGGGCGGTTCCTCTTTCATATTCACCCTTTAGAATTGTTTTCAGCTGAGCTGAAATTACCTTCTGCAGTCAAAACTTAACAAGTGCCTATTTTCCCCTCAAATCAAGGCTTTCTATCCATAAGACTCTAAAAATTGTTAACAGAGCAAAATTAGAAGTGACAGAATGATGGTATCATCTTGACCCAAATCCTCTTCATCTAGACTTTTGAAAAAGTGAAAAGACAGGAAAGGAAAAGAAAGGAAAGGAAAGGAAAGGGAAAGGGAAAGGGAAAGGGAAAGGCAAGGCCATGAAAAAGACTAGCTTAGCCTATTCTACATTGGCTAGCTTGAAGAGAAACAGGTACCGGAAGACAGGAAGTGAGGGGGTGGGAAGAGGTCCAAAGTGTCAGTGGCAGAGCTTTGGGGCCCCAGGTAAGTCCACGACTACTTGTAGAATCGGGTTTAGCAGGAATGGGTATCTGCACCTGACTGATGTATGTAGACAGGACATTGAAATCAAAATCCTATGATGTAACTAGCAAGTCTGTCTACATAGTCCTCATGGAGTCCTTTTTGCATCACGGACCCAGGGAATGTTCAGGACAATGATAAGTGGCATGGTGACTCTTTCAGGAAATCGGTGCACATCCCAGACAGATTTGGCTTCTCAGAAAAGTGACCAATAAGGCTTTAATACAGGAGGACGTACAAAGCATCAAGTTGAGACGCAAGAACATTTAAAAGAAATCCCTGCTCTTGAAGGCAGCGTACAGCCTTAGGAGAGCCGTGGCAAGCCTTAGGAAAGGCAGTGATCTCAAAAGCCCTGGTGTGCCAGGGGTGGGGTGAGGAGGTCTCTAAACCTCAATCCAGGTACTTCCTGCTCAGCATATTCTGCAGGGGAGCATCCTGTGCGGAGGGGCCCCTTGGGCATCTGAGGAAACATCCAGCCAGCCCCAGGTAGCAAGCCCAGGCTGTGGTCTTACTGTCTATGTTCTTCCCAAATCTGCATGTTGAACTCCTAGCTGCCTTTCATTTATATGTAGTAGATATTAGATACAGATACATGGTGCTTAATTTCAGCATTATGTGTCAAAAGTACATAAATAAAAATCCTAGCTTTCAAGGGGAGAGAGGCCGTTAGGTGAAGCCCTCAGAAATGGGATTAGTGCTCCTATCCAACAGACCCCCAGAGAAGCAGTGAGCCCCTTCTACCATGTGAAGAAGCATCGAGAGCTGCTAGCTCTGAACCAGAACATAGGAGCTCAGCAGACAGGAAACCTGCCAGCACTGTGAGAAGTCACAGCTAGGCAAATCTGGCAGAATGTTTTCCATTTTGATAAGAAATAAATGGAGACTGAGAAAGTGAAAATGATAGCCCTAGGGCCACACCCCAGGTGTTCGGCTGACGGAGGACTGGCACCATTCCCTACTGCCCTGTAGGTGAAGCTTCTTGTAGGGCAACTTTGCAGAGCACAGAGCACATTCTGCATTCTGGGCATTTACAGTCCCCCCTCAGGCCCTTGACCTCACTGCTACTGCAGCTTCCTAGATTCCCACCCCTGCTCTCAGCGCGTGGGATGCCTGGCACCGAGCTCTCATCTGGAGGATTCTCAATAAGCCATGCTGCATGGTAATCTAGGCCAATAATTTCTGCAAACACTGGCTGAGGTCTTGTGCCAACTGCTATTTTTTAGAGCTAATCATACAGCCCTCAACTTTCATACTAATATTAATTATCCTCTGATAGTACTGTTGTTGTGCTTCTAATAGGATGTTTTAGATCACTTCTTGGCTTTTTAGCTAAGATTAAATGTAAGTAGGATAATACAGGTCTGTATTGGTTTTGTCAGGGTATATTTTGTGAGACATAGATAGGCTAGATGCAATATATATATATATTTTTTTTTTTTTAAGAGAGAAGATTCTTAAAATGTATGGCAACTGCAAAGACAGAACAGATCAAGATTTCTGCCCAGGCATTCCCAATAACTCTCTGAAGCCACCAGATTCCACACCATCAAATGCAAAGTGGTAGCCACACCATCAAATGCAAAGTGGTAGCCAGGCACCTGAGCATTCAAAACCCCAAAATAACTTGTCCAGAGTCCTTAAAGTTGTCAATTGTCAGCCTATGATTCTTATTCACAAAAGTACAGTCAGGAGCTGAAGGAAAGAAGGGCTTCGCTTGCTTTGAAAATCTAGGAAGCAGGGCTGGGAAGGTGGCTCAGTGGTAGAGCGCTTGCCTTGCAAGCATGAGGCTCTGGGTTCGATTCCTCAGCACCACATAAACAGAAAAAGCTGGAAGTGGCGCTGTGGCTCCAGTGGTAGAGCGCTAGCCTTGAGCTGAAGAGCTGAGGGACAGCGCCCAGACCTAGAGTTCAGGCCCCATGACTGGCAAAAAAAAAAAAAAAGAAAATCTAGGAAGCAGCTGATGGACTGAATACTGTCTAGTATGAGGTTGTGAGCCTCAGTATTCTTAGAATAAGCCATGGTGCCAGGTGTTCCCAGAGGAGGAGCAGAGGTGAACTGCACTCTGCAGTCCCTCTGAACCCGTTTCTGAATAGCTAGGAAAGTGCCAGTGACTCTCTACAGCCTAGGAATGTGTTAGAAATCCAATGTTGAGTCAACAAACGCTCACAGGTGGTACTGTCCAAGTCCTGCCACAGCCTCAGGCTGGTCAGTCTCTCTTGAATGAAATCTGGCTACAGAAGGTACAAGGGTAGCACTACTCGAGACCTTTCAGATCTATTCCTCCTCTTTCTTCTGGAGGGAGGACATGCTATGGGCTGATGAATGTTCTGTTGATGGGGTGGCGTGGCTTATAGATCTTGAAGGGCGTCAGTATTCTTGACATCCCTCTTTCTCTCCCCAGGACGGGGCTTCTTTGTGGGGCATGAGGAGCAACAAGAGTTCATTTCTATTGTAAAGACTCAGAGAGATCATTTATGTCCCTACAATGGGATGACCTACCCAGGCTATTGTGTCCTTCCTCCCTTTCCTTCACTATTTCTGTCTGTCTGTCTCTGTCTCTCTTGCCAGACCTGGGAATTGAACTCTGGGCCGAGGCATTGTCCTTGAGCTTCTTTTGCTCAAGGTAAGTGCTCTACCACTTGAGCCACAGAGCCACTTCCCAGCTTTTTTGAGTGGTTTATTGGAGCTATGAGTCTCTTGGAGTTTCCTGCCTAGTCTGGCTCCAAACTGTGATTCTCAGATCTCAGCCTCCTGAGTAGCTAGGATTACAAGCCTGAGCCACTGGCACCCAGCCTCCCTCCCTCCCCTCCGCTCCCCTATCTCTCTCTATCAGAAAGAATAAAGTTGACTCATTTTAGTAATACTGAAACAGATTTGAGACGAACAAGTGTGCACAGATCTGTGTATAATCTGTGATGAGTCACAAGGGACACAGTCACTAGTAGATGCAGGTTCCTTAGTAGAATACATTTTTACACCACTCACTTCTGAGGGGGGAACTGTAAGGGAGAGAGGTTCTGGTTTTGACTACCAGCCACTCCTGAGATCCAGAGATGTCAACTTGTCTTTGACTTGGTGGCCATCAGGTTGGTGGAAAGTTTTCCTAGGCTCTAGGAACTTAGCTGCAGCATGACAAGCCGAGACCGGCCCACTGGTGGAGAAAGGTGACCCCAATCCCAGCTATCTGGATCACCCTGGTCAGTGGACCCAGCCGCTGGCTGCAGATGCTTAAGTGAGCCCAGCTAAGGCCAGCTAAGTGTGGTCTGGACTGGCAGGACCACCCAGCCAACCCACAGATTGCTGAGCAAAAATAAATGCTGTTTTACGCCAACCACCTTGTGGTTCTCTATTGGATATAATGATACGGAAGCCAAGAACAAACAACCCTCCTTAAGGGAGGAGCCAGACAGTGGAGAAGCCTCAGCTCAGAGTCAAGATAGTTTCTAATTCTGCGCCAACCAGCTATCAGCCTGTATGACCTGCCGCCTCAGTTTCCTCACCTACGGACTGCAAGTTCTAGTGCCCACAAGGCCAGGGTGTGAAGAGGCTAGCTGGACCGCTTAGTGCATGGTAGGTGCTCAGTAAATGTGACTATTCTTTTTTACTTCACAGAGGAAAAAAAAAACAGGAAGGTGTTAGGTAAGGTTAAAGATTCATGATCTCAACTGCTTCTCCAAGCCTTACTCAATCATAAACTTCGTAAACTTCCCAGAGGACTAAATGGCAAATAAAAGGTTAAAGATTTTTGTTTCCCTCATGTAATTGTCTCATAGCCAACTCCCAGCCTTGGAGAAGAGGTAAGACTGTAGGATGTGTTTTTATATATGTGTCAGAGATCCTAAGAGGTCCTGGACCACTGGTGTTTCATGACATCACTAATTTATATCTAAATAGACTCTACATAGGGTGGATATTGTTAGCTCATAATAAATAATGCAGAAGTGCTCCTTGCATTCAGTAAATATTTGCCCTGAATAGTTCAGGAGGATCTTGCCAGGATAGACGGTGGGAGTGGGGGAAGAAAACCACCCAGTGAAGAAGGGAAATGGACTCGCTGTACTTGCCTCCTCCACGAGTTGGTCTTTTGGTACCGACAGAACCCCATGGGAGAGGCGTGCTGTCTAGGGAGACCATTCTTCCTCTGGAAACTAATCTTCCATAGTCAAGAGTCTCTCAAATAAGTCCAATAGGATCCCTTGCATTGAAGCGAGGAAGCAAGAGGAAGAATGATACACTGATGGTGCATATTTAATGCTCAGTAAGCCATCAGTGCTGGTAAGTCTTAGTCATGCAGCCTCTTGCGCCAGCAGAGAGACAGATGCCAGCACTTTGCTATAGGGACCTGGGATGAGGGGCCGACTCACAGACTTGGGCTCAGGGTCTAAGCAGTTCCATCAGCCAGTGAGGGCCAGTGGAAATCGGGAGCCCTGGTTATCACCTGGCAGGAAAGAGTGCTTGCTGTTATTATTTGATTTCTGTGCCCCCTAAAATTTTGTTAATTAAATGGTTTGCAGCTTAATGCTTTGCATTTTTCACTGCCTCTCTGGTTCCTGGCTAATCACCAAAGCCCACCTTTTCCCACAGAGTGAGGTAAATTGAACTCTTCACTTCCCCTTTATTTCTCCCAATGTCTTTGGTCTGAGTCAGATGGGAAACATAACAGCTCTGCTCCACGCTGGCTCTCCTCTGAAACTGTCTCCACAGACCAAATGCTTCTCCACTCAGGCAGGAGAGCCAGTCACCTTGAGACCAGCATCCATTTTGGAAGGCCAAGAGCAAAGACAGGAGGGATGTGCTGTGCAAATGGACTTGGACCATTTCTGGTTGATGGGTTCCCTGCCTCCTTTTACTCGCTTCTAATTGTAGCTGTAGGCAAAGCCTTGGCAAGACTAACCTCTAAACCATTTGGCAAAATATCTTGGGCACACAAGATACTCCAGGAGGAACAAACCATGGGCCAGTCTAAGAGCTGCTCTCAGTCTAAGAGCTGCTCTCCCAGCAGCCTGGCTTATTAGAATAAATAAATGAATATTTAGAATATATTTTTGAGAATGGGGGTAGGGAGGCAAGTGAGGAAGAGAAGAGAGTTGGAGAAAGAAGCAAGAGAGCACAGGAGGACTATATAATCATGAGCACACCCCACCTCTTCTGGTGTCTGTCTTCTGGACAGCCCTAATTAGACAGACTAGGGGAGTCCTCAGATTCAGTGATGCCTGGAGTCTGGAGGCTTGGTGCTATCAGACATGGAATATATTCACCCTGATACATTTCTGACCATGAGGTTATTTCCTGTGGTACCCCCTCCCCCCTCACTTGGAAACTGTGAAAGATCAATGATAAGTTACCGGCCTTTCTCCATACTCCAGAGCCCCTGCTTTCTCTTGAATGTTGGATAGGCTATTATAAGCATTTTCTGTTTAACAGAAGGCAAACAGTACAGTGACCTTTCTCAGTTGGTGAGCCTCAAAGACATTCTTTCAAGTTTTATTCCCTGTCCCAGTGGAAAGTCAGTGCATGTTAGGGATCAGGAACAGAAGGCTCTCAATGCCTGGCATCCTGCTTTGCAGGGGAAGGTGTGGCAGAGGCCCAGGGTGGCCACAGGGCAGGAGGAAGGTACAGGTCTCTGTGCCCTGGGCTGCAAGTTCTCTGCCATCTGCCAAGTCCTCGGGCAAGAAGCACACAGGAGTGTGCACACCAATTGAGGATGTGCCACTGCTTCTACTTCCCTCTGAGCAGGAATTCTGAGAGCAAGAACAAGGAGCTCCCAAGAGCACGTTGCTAAAATCCAACCAGGCTGCTAGGCCAGAGCAGATAGAACACTGGGGTCTCAAGGTAGGAGGACTTAAGAGACCATTTGGTCTGATCTCCTAATTTAAAGATAAGGAGACTGGATAGCATGATTCACTCAACCTAAAGAGAGCTAGGCAGCAACAGAACCCTGAGAACATAGGTGCCCTTCTATCCATTCCCGTGGATGTTTAGGAATACATGGGGCACTCAGCCATGGAAGTCTCAGTGGTCAGCTGTCTACTCTGCCTATGCAAATCCTGCAGAGAAGGGTCTCCAGCCGTGCTGCATAGCTGCATCCCCCCAACCCATCCCGGAAGCCACGAGCTATAAAAACAAATACTTGATTCTAGACAGGAACATCTGGCTTCCAATGGCCAGAAAAGCCCGGGGTAACCTCTCTAACTTCCCACTATAATCACTTCAAAGATTTAAAATAAAAGCTTTAACTTACCACACTAAAAAACGACAACTGCAGTCAACCCGTTCTGAACATTTTTGGGGATTTTTTTTTTTTATCTAAACCCAAAGCCAATGGAGTTAGATTGAAAATGACATCTGGATTTAATATTTTTATTATTTATTTATTATTTTTTTTTTTTTTGCTCCAGTTGTGGGGCCTGAACTCTGGGCCTGGGCGCTGTCCCTCAGCTCTTCCCCTCAAGGCTAGCGCTCTACCACTTGAGCCATAGCACCACTTCCGGCTTTTTTCTTTTTTCTTATGTGGTGCTGAGGAGTCGAACCCAGGGCCTCATGCATGCAAGGCAAGTGCTCTACCACTGAGCCACCTTCCCAGCTGGATTTAATATTTTTAAAAAAGAAAAAAACCACCTGAATCCCTTCTCAAATTCCATAGTGATCAGTTTGCTTGGACGGTGCTGCCTTTTGCAAGGCCGGCTGTCTACTCCTGTCCACCTGCCCATTGAGAACTGCGACTTGAGAAAACTGGCAAAGAAAACTGGAGATGAGGTGGAGGCAAACGGACACTGGGGGTAGTCCATCACTTCTTTAGAGAATATTCCAGATAAGCAAAGGACAAGACGTGATCCTGATGTGTTATGAGTATATTGGGGGAGCCGGGTGCTGGCAGTTCACGCCAATAATCCTAGCTACACAGGAGACTGAGATCTGAGGATCAAGGTTGGAAGCCAGCAATCAACCAGAAAAAAGCTGGAAGTGGAGATTGGCTCAAGTGGTAGAGCACTGACCTTGAGCACATACACTAAAGGACAGTGCCCAGGTCCTGATACAGGCACCAGGACTAGCTAACAGAAAAAAAAAAAATCACCAAACAAAAAAACAGCAAGTGTATGCGACTGGATAGCTTATGGACAGCCAAGGCATGGATGTAGACCATGGATCCATGTCTATCCAGTAGGTCCCAGTGACAAAAAATGCTGTTGGAATAGAAGCTAAGTTAAATGTATTTACTGGCCATTCAACACCATCTTATAATGAATATGCTGACACCCAGAAACAAACTAATGAACAACACACACGTCTTTCTACTGTCTACTTTAAACTTGAATGGGCTTTTTGCCATTTGTGGACAAATAATCAGGATTGAAGAGATGAATGAAAAATAGTGGAAACTAGGAAAAGGGATTGTGATATGCAAATCAGAAAAATTTCATCTGAAAACATGAACATAAAGATCATTTTAAAGAATCACTTGATATCACAATATAATGGCAAAGAAGCAATGGCTTTTGTGAAACAGAAAATGGAATTTATGAAGAAAAGCAGAAATCTATAGAAGTAGGTGTCATAAAAAGGCAACAAGATAAAGAAGTTTCAGGAAACTAACAATTAGTAGGAGCACTGAATAAAATAAAGAATAAAACAGGCAATGATTTCAGGGCTAGGATTTGCAGCTTAGGTGGTCTTTCCTGTTGGGATGCATTCTTAGTTATATAATGATTCACAAACTCTACATACTTTTCATAAAAGCAAAATAGCCTGGGCTAGGTGCTGGTGGCTCATGCCTGTAATCCTAGCTACTCAAGAGGTTGAGATCTAAGGATTGTGGCTTGAAGCCAGCCTGGGCAGGAAAGTCCAGAAGACTCTTATCTCCAAACACACACACACACACACACACACACACACACACACACACACACACACACACACACACACACACACACACACACACACACACACACACACACACTTAGAGACAATGAACAGGCCCAGGACTAGCACAAGTTGTAGAGTACTAGCCCTGAGCTTAGAGACAATGAACAGGCCCAGGACTAGCTCAAGTTGTAGAGTGCTAGCTCTGAGCCAAAGGAGCTTAGAGACAATGAACAAGCCCCAGGACTAGCACAAATAAAGAAAAAAAGAGAAACATAGGTCCTATGGTTTCCCTTATTTGCACTAACTAGTACATGTGTAGGACAAGTAGAAAAGGTCAAAAGCTATGTACATATGACCATACAAGTGAAATGAACCCTAAGATAGGGACACAAATATTTTTTCTTGCTTGCTATTGTTTCTAACGTATTTATAATATACCATGTGGGTTTTTTTGTTTCTTTGTATGCTCCTCCCCCAGGGTATAACCCGTTTTCACTGCATTAGATGTCGGTGCCCTGCATCTTGTATATATATGTATTTCTCTGATTCGGGGAGGGGAAAAAACAAAATGCTTAAATAGCGATACAGGTTTGCCCACTGTAACAATGAGATGTACAGACACTATGTTGAAAATTAAATTTATAACTTTGGTGGGGTGGGGGGAGAGAGGGTAGTTGTGGAGGTGGGAGGAAAGGGATGGTAGGGGAAAAACAAAGGAGGAGGCAACAATGCTCAATAGGAAATGTACTTATTACCTTGCTCATGTAACTGTAACCCCTTTGTATATTTTTACAATAAAAAAGTACAAAAAAGAAAGAGAAAGGGAGGGAGGGAGGATGGGAGGGAGGGAAGGAAGGAAGGAAAGAAGGAAGGAAGGAAGGAAAAGAAAATAACCTGAAGAATACTCTTAGTTTACTAAAAATGTAATCAAACTTAAAAGTGTAAGAATGTGATATTGTCCAAAGGGAAAAAGAACAGCCAATACCCTTGGGCTTTTTCCAGACACGCTTAGGAGATTTATCACATCACCAATGGACATTTTTTGGAAAGGCTACACTAAAAGAGCTGCCAAAGGGAGGCTAGCTTGATGCTCCCTTTCACAAGATCTCAATGATGTGAAGTTTCTCAGAGTGAAGCACTAGATTGGGAAGTCTAAAGATGAGTTTAGAGGTCAGACCTGGAAAGCCAAACAGCTGTGCCTATAATAAAACAAGAAGAAAATGTTTCAAAGTGTCAAAGTTTCAGATGAGACCTACAAGCACTACTACTGCTCAATATTATGTCAGAAAAGCAGCCAATACAATAAGAAAAACAAAAAGTCAAAATTTAGAAAGGAGTGAAACTGATTTTTTTAATGGCAAAGACTGACATAAAGTGAATACATTGGCACTAATTGTGCCAACCGTCCTAATTGTGTAAACTAATCGTTCAACCACTCTGAGGCTGTTTATAATGCATGATAGCAAGGTATAAAGAATTCAACCAACCAGTTGAGTTTCATAGTAAATGATAAAGCTGGGATTTGGGTAGTCCAACTCCAGACTCCTTCCACTTCGCAGCTATTCCATATTGTTTCTCCAGTCAGAAACAGAACCTTCATAATTATACACTAATATGATTGTTTTTTTCTTAACTTAGAAAACCTGAGAGCTTTCAAGACAAATTAGAAGTAATCAGGAAGCTCAGCAATGTGGCCAGTTACCAAACATAAAAAATCAATATTGATTATGTGTACATAGAAAAATCCAAGTGAACACACAGATAAAAATGTTAGAATAAAATATAAAATGTAATAAGTTTTCCTAGATTCATAATCAGTAAACAAAAAATCAATAGTCTTTTGATATAACAAATAAAAGGTAAAATTATTATTTATGTAACTAATAATTTATAATTATGATATTTATAAACATTTATGTTTGTATATATATGTAAGTTTGTACTTATATGTATATAGTACCATATAAATATAAATATTTGTACTTAAAACATCAAGGATATAAAATATATTTAACAGTAAGTGTGCAAGTTTTTTGACAGAATAAACTTTTTAATACTTTGTTGGAGAAATCATGGAATAGCTAAAGATTAATAGACTGGAAGACAGTACTATAAAGAATTTAATTCTTTTCATATCGATCTATAGATGTAATGTAATTTTTCCTCAGAATCCCCATGGATTATCTCCTTTCCTTCCTTCCTTCCTTCTCTTCTTCCTTCCTTCCTTCCTTCCTTCCTTCCTTCCTTCCTTCCTTCCTTCCTTCCTTCCTTCCTTCCTTCCTTCCTTCCTTCCAGTCTTTGGAATTTAATGAGCTGATTTTGAAATTCATATGGGTATGTGAAGACCAAGAACAATGGACTTATTCTTTAAAATTTTTAAAGAATTATCTTGAAGTAGTACAAAGGGGCTTTGATTCACTGTGTCAATTTATGAGTATAATGCATCTTGATCAGGATCACCCCTTCCATCATTCTCCCTCTTCTCTCAGTGAAGTTATTATATGAGAGGCCTGACTCTATCAAGTATCGAGGTCTTCAATAAGGCTACGAGGGCATCGTACTGGGACAGAGCATGTGAACACTTGATTTCATGACAAAGTCAGTGGTGCGGAGCCTGGGGAAACTTCTATCTCCACATTCTTCCTAAGAGTGGAGTCAGCTGACTGGCTGGATGGTGTGATGTAATGCTTGGCTTCTACTTCATATCATACACAAAAACTACGTGGTGCATGGGTCGCAGATAGTAATGTCAATGGTGAACAAGAAAACATTCAGAAAAGTAGCACGGGGTAATATCCTGGGAAAGTTCTCTTAAAATTCAAAACACATACCAAGCCACAGGTAAAAAAAGATTTATGCATTAAGGCCCGTTAAAATGAAGAGCTTCTATTTATCAAAGACAGTGAGGAGGGTGAAAAGGATATTTGCCTTGGATATTTGCCACATGTGATTGGCAAAGGACATGAAGCCAGAGTACATGATATCTATTGGAAATCAATAAGAAAATTGCCGACATCCTAATGTGAAAGACTGGGATTGGCACTTCGCAGAAGAAGAAATCTGAATTTCCAATAATTACATCAAAAAAATGCTCAATATTATTAGCAATCCAAGACAAATTAAAGCAACAGTCCCCTACCCGAGTGGCATTGGCATAAAGTCTGAAGAGTGGGCAAGGACATGACTAGCAGAAAGCCTCCTGGGCTGCTATCAGGGTACAAGTTGGTACAGCAGGTTGGGAAGCTGCTAGGCAATATCTGTAAGGTTGAACATCTTTGTGCCTTGTGATCAAGACATTCTGCTCCTGGGCAGACTCCCTTGTAGAAGATGGTGGCATGTGCCAATACGCATGACCTTGGCTTCCACCACTGCACTCAACGCTGGCCCCACTTCCAACCACCAGCACCTCCAAGCCCCGTCCAGACCCTGCCCTGGCCACAGGGAGAAATGTCCAAGATGCCCAGGGAAATACTGTCCACTCCAGCACATTTCTCCATCAGTGAATGATTGGAGCTGACAGACAAATACCCTAGCCCCCTTGTTCTTGTGCTGGGACACCAATTCGGGTGTGTTGTCTTTGGAGTGTCCCAGTTACCCCACAGGCAGAAGCACAAACTGCCACACTGGGAAGGTGCTGGCTAAAGCAACTCTGACTGAGCTCTGCTTGGCTTCTCCACTCATCTACTAGTGTTTTCTTAGAATCATCTTTCAAATAATCTAGCTGTACCTAAGTCTTCACTTCCGGCCTGTTTCCAAGAGAACACAAACTAAGGAAACCTACAAAAAGGTACATGTACATTATAAGTACTTGTGCCAGAATGTGCAGAGCAGCTGTTTGTCATCAAAGCCAAGACAGCCCCATGCCCTTCAGCAAGAGAATGGATTTATCAGGGCACACTGGTAATGGAATAGAATGAACAGCTATGGGCTGGGAAGGTGGCTCAGTGGTAGAGCGCTTGCCTTGCATGCCTGAGGCCCTGGGTTCGATTCCTCAGCACCACATAAGCAAAAAGAAAAAAGCCAGAAGTGGCGTTGCGGCTCAAGTGGTAGAGCGCTAGCCTTGAGCTGAAGAGCTGAGGGACAGCGCCCAGGCCCAGAGTTCAGGCCCCATGACCGGACCCCCAAAAAAATTAAAGAAAAAAAGAATGAACAGCTATGAAAAAGGAAACTACTATGACATGCATCAACATATATCAGCATGGATGTTGGGAAAAAACAAAGCCCAACATGAAGAAATAAACACCAAGTGGGTAGCATTTTTTTTTTTAAGTTAAAGACAGCAAAATACAGTCATTAAGGGTACTTAGCTGAATGTTAAGAACTAGGAAATACAAGCTACATATGGTGGTGGTTGCCTGTAATTCTAGCTACCCAGAAGACAGAAGCTTTTAAAGCCAGCCTGAGCATAGATAGCAGGACATTTTCTCAAAAAAAAAAAAAAAACCCAAAAACAAGTTTTAAATAAAAGGGCTGGAAGTATAGCTCAAGTGGTAGAGTGTTAGAAAGTAGTGAAGAGCCAGGCCCTGGTGGCTCACGCCTATAATTCTAGCTTCTCAGAGGGCTAAGATATGAGGATCCTGATTTGAAGCCAATCTGGGGAGCAAAGTCTGTGAGATTCTTTTTTTTTTTTTTTTTTTTGCCAGTCCGGGGGCATGAACTCAGGGCCTGGCCACTGTCTCTGAGCTTCTTTTGCTCCAGGCTAGCGCTCTACCACTTGAGCCACAGCACCATTTCTGGCTTTTTCTGTTTATGTGGTACTGAGGAATCAAACCCAGGACTTCATGCATGCTAGGCAAGCACTCTACCACTAAGCCACCTTCCTAGCCCTGTGAGATTCTTATCTCCAATAAACTACCGAAAAAATTCACAAGTGGAGCTATGGCTCAATTGATAGAGAAAAAAAAAAAAGCAGGGAAAGTGCAGAGACCCTGAGTTCAAGTCCTTGGACCAGAACAACAATAACAATAACAAAACCAAAACCAAAAGAAAGGGGTGGAAACTTGGATTCAAGGGGGTAAGCAAAGGGAACATTTATCCCGATCATTAACATTTTTATTTTATTTTATTTTTGTCAGCTATGAGGCTTAACTCAGGGCCTGAGCGCTGTCCCTGAGCTCTTTTGCCCAAGGCTAGTGCTCTATCACTTTAAGCCACAGAGCCACTTCTGGTTTTTGAGTCGCTAATTGAGGATAAGAGTCTCAAATGGGCTTTTCAGCCCAGGCTGGCTAAACCACAATCCTCAGATCTCAGCCTCCTGAGTAGCTAGGATTACAGGCATGAACCACTGGCGCCCAGCTGTTGTTTTCATTTTTACAGGCTGAATATTCTGTGTCTTATGTAAGTAATTAAAAACAATTTCAAGTAAGGTGTGGTGACTCAGGCCTGTTATCCTAGCTACTCAGGAGTTTGAGATCTGGAGGATGATGGTTCGAGATCAGCCTGGGCAGAAAAGTTCACTTAGACTCCATTTCCAAACTAACTAGCAAAAAGCTAGGCTGTATGTGTGGTAGTACAGGGTAGCCTAGCAAGTTCAAGGCCTTGATTTCAAACTCCAGTACTACTAAAAACAATTAACAAAGGCAATATTATTAATGTAGTTGTCTTTGAGTAGCAGAACATTTTTGTTTTCTCTTCTCCAATTTAGAAATATTGAGCATGCATTACACTGTGACAATCTTTTCATGTTGTTTTGAATCTGTGGCAAATGCACAGTGTAAAGGTTTTCATCTCAACCTTTTTTTTTTTTCTTTGAGACAATATCTCACCAATATCTCACAATAGCTCCAGCTTGGCTTAGGACTGTGTAGCCCACCAAGTAGCTCCAGCTTGGCTTAGGACTGTGTAGCCCAAGCTGGCTTCCAACTCTCCATCCTTCTGCCTCAGCCTTCTGAGTGCTGGGATTACAGACATGCACCATCAAGCTCAATTCTCATCTTAACTAAAAACAGAAAAATTTCACATTGTAGAACTGAAACACTGTGCCCATTAAACAACAACTCTAATTTCCTTTCCTTTAGCCATTCTACTTTGTATCCGTTAGGCTGACTATTCTAAAATGAAGTCACAGGCTCTAATTGTTTATAGTGACCAGCTTATTCCACTTTAATATGCTCCAGGTTCATCCCTATTGTAGTATGTATGGTAGGTAGGATGGGAGTAGTAATGGCTCCAGTGGTAGAGCACCTGCCCAGTTGAAGCTCCTGAGTTCAAACCACAGTACCACAAAAAAGGGGGGGAAGGAAAGAAAGAAAAAGATACTGTAAGATACTATCACATGTATTACAAAGTTCTTCCTTTTACTGTGTGTGTGTGCTGGTCCTGGAGCTTGAACTTGGTCAGGCCTAGGCACTTGCTCAAGGTTAGTACTTCTGGCTTTTTTGGTACTTAATTAGAAATAAGAGTCCCACAGACTTTGCTGCTTGGGCTCACTTCAAACTACAACCCTCATATCTCAGCCTCCTGAGTCGCTAGGATGACAGCATGAGCCACCAGCCCCTGGTGAACAATATTCCTATGCATATATGCATGTAAGCACATTTTGTTTCTCTATTCTACTCTTGAGGGACACAAATTCTGCTGTCATAACCATAGGTATGTGTACAAATATCTTTTTTAGACCTTGCTTTTGGCCCATACCAAGACATGATATTTCTAGATCAAATGATCTGATTTAAAATTTTGACGAAAAGCCGAATGGTTTCCACAGCAGCTATTCCATCTAACATCCCAGCAACAGTGCACAGGTTCCGATTTCCCTACATCTTCACCAGTACTCGCGTCCTATTCTTTTTTTGGGGAGGGGGTTTGGTTGTGGGGCCTGAACTCTGGGCCTGGGCGCTGTCCCTCAGCTCTTCAGCTCAAGGCTAGCGCTCTACCACTTGAGCCACAGTGCCACTTCTGACTTTTTTTTCTTTTTGCTTATGTGGTGCTGAGGAATCGAACCCAGGGCCTCAGGCATGCAAGGCAAGCACTCTATCACTGAGCCACCTTCCCAGCCTGCGTCCTATTCTTTTTGATAGCAGCCAATGCAATGGATCAAATAAACTTTTAATTGAGAGAACTTGATGTTAGAGCTCTAAGAAGGAGCCAAGTGTCCAATGGGCCACTCAATGCCTGGCCCCACATCTGTTGAAATGGAGAATTCATCTTCCTTACTCTCCTGTATCTGAGTTCCCAGAGCAGATATGGCTCCACTTGTCTTCATCTCACATCACAGAAGATGATCATATGATGCTCTTATTTCACAGCTCCTCCCCTCATCTTCAACTTCCTCCTCTTTAAGAATCTGCTCCTCTCGGCTGCCCTGGACTGTGTCCTGAGCACTGGTTCTAGCTGTGGGCCTCCTCCCTCCCTGCAGCTGTAACTGGATCCCATCAGAGCAGCCTGAGATCAGAACTAATAGCATTAGATGATCACTCAGGGAACAGAGCTGCAATTACCCCTTGGATGCTTTTTCTAGGATGACCACATGCAGAACACCAAGAGAGGAAGAGTAATGAATCACCAAGTGAATTAACTGGAAGATGCTCTAATTAGTGTTATAATTTTTCATGAAAACACTAATGAATATGAAATAATGTGGCCATGAAACCACGAGGACAATTAATGCTGGGGAGTAATTTGGGGTCAGGAAAGGATACTGGAGATTGTTTAAATAGACTGGCATGTTGACAACTCAGAGGCTTTGGCTTCAAAATTTTTTATTAGCAAGTGGTTTGTTGCTTCAGCAAAACAACAGCTGGGCTGTCTGAGTTTTCTTTTCATGTTAAGGTTTTTGGATTTGGAAACAAAGTCACTGGTATGAGCCAAACCAGCAATCCCTTCAAGGAATGGGATGAAAGACACATGGAATGGATTTGGGGGATATAAGAAAAAGATAGGGCCCATTTACGTTGAGACCAAAACAGACATTGCATAAGAACCTATAACCACAGGATCACCTGAATGTCCATGAAAATAGCTTCTGATAGGATACCTGCCCTCTCAAACCTGTAATGCTGGATACGGACAGGAGAAACTTGCTGGTTCAGCGACAGTTTCCAGACATAAAACGCTACGAAATGTAGATTGTTTGCTCAACATGTACCTTACTTCCATGGACAAAGAGTAAGGATTCAGTAGGAACTTACTATGTGCACAGCAGGCTTCTAGGTTCTATGCACGCGTTTAGAAGAAGGCCCATAACTCTTATGAGTCTTCAAAGGAGAGTGGCCAGTAGGGACTGAATACTTGTGATGCACATCTGACAAGTCTGCAAAGATGATATCCAGTGACCAATGTAGAGTCTGGGAATTTTGCTCATCATCAATTCCACCACTGAAGGTGGGGTGGCATGCAAACCATGCTGATGAGAGATGAGATATCCTTTGGCATCTCATTAAATCTGTACACCAGCCAGGGAAAGGAGCGGGTACTCTCTGAGGTCAACCTCTCCTGAGGTCACAGAGCTAATAAACAGTGGCTCACAAACTGCATCTGTCTGACTCCAAGGATCATGTTCCCAGACACTATGCAAAGCAACCCTAGTCTCCTGCTGAGATCTTCCTCCAGAAAAGGTCAAGTCAAAAACCTACGAGTAATAATAGCACCAGCTAAATTCACAAGCACTTGCCACATAATAAGCACCTACATGCATTTACTTATCCAAGGCTTACAATAACCTTCAGGTGTACCTACCATTATTTGAGACACCAAAATAAACAAGCTAAATCTTGAAGAGCCTCACAGCTCTTAAAAGATTCTCAGAAATTTCAAAATGTTTAAACACTAATTAACAATGCAACCCAAAGCAGTTTTGTGGGATAGCATATTTGTAAATACAAAATCAGCTGAGTGCCAGGGGCTCACACCTGTAATTCTAGCTACTCAGGTGGCTAAGATCTGAGGCTTAACATGGGAAGACAGCCTGAGCAAATATGTTTGAGATACTTTTGTCGCTAATTGACCAGCAAAAAGCCAGAAGTGAGACATGGTCCAAGTGGTAGAGCACCAGTCTTGAGCTAAAAAAGTAAACAAGGATGGAACACTCTGAGTTCAAGTCCTAGTATTGATGGGTGCATGTACACACATATACACAATAATGACTTTAAAAAGAAAACAAACTATAAAATAGTGCTTATGGAATAACACCTCTCCCATTATATATATATATATTTTTTTTTTTTCAGGGTCTGGGCTCTGTCCCTGAGCCCTCTCTGTGCTCAAGGCTAAAGCCACACTGCCACTTTTTCTGTTTATGTGGTACTGAGGAATCAAACCTAGGGCTTCATGCATGCTAGCCAAGTACTGTACCACTAAGCAATATTCCCAGCCCTCCATTTTATCTCTAGCATCAGAGTCCCTTGCTGTGGAATTAATGGGATGGTTGTCTCAATGAGAACCAGGATGAAGCAGGAGGTTACTGATAGCAGGGTGGATAGAAGAGAGAAGGATTTGCTCTAAGCCTTCTTTCTAAAGATTCAAAACATTGGAACTCAAGTCTCTTCCATAAAGGAATTAACCTCTGACAACTTCTCCTATTTGCTTTCAAATCCAAGTGAAAATCCTCTCCCCTTACCCATGCAAATCAGACTTCTGTATGCCCCTCCCCCCTCAAAAAAAGCTGGCTGCCTGAGCTGCACAGCTGGGGCTGTGAACTTGTACGTTAGGATTTCCATGATTCTAAGTCAATCCAGGAAAGGAATGAATTTCGTTCTCAATGCTCAGCATTTTAAAGAATCAGCCTGCCAAACTTCAGGCACAAAACACAAAGATTTTTATGGAATAACTGGGTGAACAAGCTTAATAACCAGTGGCAGCTTGTTATGAATAACAGGGGTGGCTTTTCCTCCCATAGAGGGAGGTGTAAACTCTGTGTATTGATTCATAGGATGCCATTTCATATATATGCAGAACAAATCCAGCCAAACAAAGTTATCTGCCCATTGGAACTCAAAAATATTTCTCAATTTAATTTTAAACAGACCTTGAAGTGAAGGAAATTCAATTAGGTAAGTAATATAGAACACAATGAAATGTCCATCAAAATTGCTTCGAAATGTTTAAAATGTTTTTCCTTGCCAGACAATGTAGTTAGAGCAGCTGAGATATCTATGTTAGTGCCAGGCCTTGGAAATCAATGTGATCACCTCTCTGAATTAAGTATGCACGAATGAGAGGAACTGAGATCCATATAAATCAGCTCAAGTAGCCCTTGGTGTAGCTGGCCATTAGGACAGAGGTAGAGAAGAAGATGCAAATGAACACATTATCTGGGCCTACTCACTAATGGGAGGCATCTTGTTATGCCTGAATAGAGAATCAAGACAAAATGGAGAATCAAGTTTTTTTTTTTTAAACACTGCTTATGAGACTAAAAAAAAAAAGCATGGCCCAGATGTAGCACCTGGGGCTTAAACACCAAGTAAACCGTAATTTAGGACTTTGGTAGTGTCACAAATGAGCAAATCTTTTTGATATCAGCTCTAAATCATATCTGTCTTCAATGGCCAAATCCTATACAACATCTGCATGGTTTGGATTTTGTTGATATGTAGAAGAACTGACATCTGAATTGAACATCTCAACTTCTTCGTTGGGGGAGCTAAGACGGGGACTTTGGTTCTTAGGTGTTTAGTGATGACTGCAGTGGAAGGAGATTTGAAAGTTTAAAATGAAAGCCTGGTTTATAATACATGCCAGGCGGCAGACAGGGTAGGCCCAGAAGGGCCTCTCCTCTGACACTAGAGCTGTGTTCATGGGAGGAAGGTCATTTCATCTTGTGTGTTCACTGGGTGCTGACTATTGTGTCATATGCTTTCCAAGGTGGACATATGATTCCCAGTTTGTAAAGGAGGAAACAGACTCAGAGGTGAAGTTAGAGCTAGTCAGTGGAGAGTTAGAATATACCTAAGCCTGTCTGTAAGACCAGCTGAAGGAAAGGTGGGAGGGAGAAAGGGAGAGGAAGAGAAAGAGGGTGAGGAAAGAGGAGGAGGAAGAAGAGAATGAGGATTGCTGCCCTCCAATCACTTCCTAGGAGTCTGGGAAAGGAAAGGAGGGAGGGAAAGAGAGGGGGGGAGATCTGGTTATATACACATGCACGCACACACACCCGCGCGCGCGCGTGCGCGCGCGCACACACACACACACACACACACACACACACACACAGGTCTCAGAACCCTCTTAGACTTCCTCTCTTAGCTTGAGGTTCTTCCCTCATTTCAGAAAGGGACCTTCAATATCTCAGGATTTGTGAAGCTCAGAAGAGGCAGAATACTTATATTCCTGAATTGGAATTGCTTATGGTAGTCAAGTCTACCTATCTATATGATGCATTTTCTTCCCTTCTCATTCCAACCCAATCTCCTACCTACTTCCCACCCTGCCCTTTTAACTGACTTTCAGACTTTGCCTATGGAAACCTGAATTTGAGGTTTGGGGTGGAAATGGCTTAGAGAGGGATGTGCCTTGGAAGTGCTGATCCTCTTAGTCCCTTAGCTTTTCTTGGGAGGATGGCATGGTGGAGGAGGAGATGGAGGTACTAGGCAGATAAGAGAAAAGCAAGTATGGCCTTTGGTGCAAGGGATGGCCCTGCATTAGCCAGAGAAGAAGATGGCTTCTAACACTACCCCCAGTAGGGTCTAAGGCCCTTGAGAGTAGAATCTGCCCAGTGCTGTCCCTGTCTGCCCCAGTATCAAAAGAAATTTGTTTTGACCATGCAAGGCCCACAAACGACAGTCTCTCAAGTCATTTGCTTACCATGAACACCTAGTTATCATGAAGCACAGTGGGGTATTCAGAAAAGGAATCCAAACACAAAACATTTGCAATGTTCTAATTTTCTCACTATATTCTATCCACATGGCTTCTCTTCATGGGTTTTTACTCCTATAATATAAATGTCAAGGCCTAACCATAAAAAGGATAAAATATCACAAGACAATATATTCTTTCAGCCTGGGATGTATAGCAAGCAATTAGTGTCAGTTTCTCACTAAACTTGAGGAAATAGGAATATCCATCCATATTTAATCCCATACAAATATTGTAAATGAAAAGGAGGATTTATTCACTAGGATCTTTAAAATTCAGTGAAATCTAATGGGAAAAAGCTTTTTTTCCTTAACCATTTAGGTCTGTACTGGGTCAGTAGAACTTTAGTCCTCTAAAACATTTGAACGATAGAGTCTGAAACATCTCAAGTCATTCTTGTCGTATATTTATTGAAAGATAAAAAAAATGAAAAAAGGAGAGTACATTTTAAAATGTGACCTTTGGAAATTCTGGGGACAGTATTAAGAGTTTGAACTCACACAACGCCAGCATCTACCACTTGAACTACAACCTTAGCCTTTTTTGGCTTACCTGTTTTGTTCTTGTCATTCTTTGGGGGTGTAGGGACTTGAACTCAGGGCTTCTTGGTGAGCAATGCCTATAGTTTTTTTTTCCCCTAGTTATTTTTGAGAGAGTCTCACCTTCCTGCCCAGGCCTGTTCCTGGACAGCAACTCTATCATTTTTTGTTGAAGCTGAGATGATAGGAGTATCCCAACCATTCTCAGCTATTGGCTGAAACCGGTGACCGGAAATTTCTTTTTTTTTTTTTTCTGCCTATACTAGCCTTGAACCATTTTTTTCTGATCTCAGCCTCCCAAGTATGCTTTTTTTTTTTTTTAGATAAAGTCTCTTATTTTATTACAGAGTTGGCCTAGGACTATGATCCTCCTCTCTACACTTCCCACGTAGTTGAGATTACAAGTATGCACCACCATATCTGGTCCAGATAAATTTTTTTTCAGGTAAATTGAAGTTATCACCAATCTATAAATCTGCAGGATATTAAGTAATGGCCAGTGAAGTGTAAATTTTCTGTACTGATAATTAAAATTATATATAAGAGGAAAGCAGTTCCACTGCTTTGCTGATCAGATTGCTGGCTCAATTGCTCTGAAGTGAATGACGTTCTCAGCTTTAGATGAGGCAGAACAGAGTTGGCTATTAACCAAGCCACTATAGTGTTTCTCCGAATTCAGTTTATGTCTAAGTTCAGGTTATCACTGGAATCCATTTTTATTATGTAAGCAAGTATTTCCAATATTTAAGGACAAATCATTTTCAGAAAAGAATACCCACTTTAAAAGAGAAGCTAGAAAACAATGACAGGTACAAATAAACACGCACAACCTACTCCTCCCAGAATAACAAAAGATTCTGCATCTACAATCAACTCACTTGGAGAAAAACTGCCTTCATGAGTTTGACCATGCGACATCAGCAGAGAGAAGGACAAGAATATGCTATGCTTCTTCGAAAGCCCAGAAGACACCTGGAGAGAATTACATGAAGTGTTTTAAAGCTATACTATTAACTGAGCCCTGGTGGCTCATGCCTGAAACCCTAGCTACTCAGGAGGCTAGGATCTGTGGATCATAGTATAAAGTTCATGATCTCTCATCTCTAATTAACCACCCAAAAAAACAAAACAAAAAAAACAAAGATGTGGCTCAAATGGTATAACACTAGCCATAAGCAAGAAAGCTCAGGGACAGTACCCAGGCCCTGAATTCAAGCCCCAGGACTGGCACATACACAAAAGCTATACTATTTAGTTTAGACCAGAGATATATAGCTGGTGTTCAAGAAAGGGAGCGGAAAGAAAGAACCATACTCAACTAGGAAGGCTATACAGAGAAAGCCAGGAAGAATAGAGAGAAAGAGATGAAGCACTCCAGACAGGAAGAACAGATAAGTAAAGATATGGACGTGACCATAAGGATGTACATGGACAGAGTAACAAGGAGAGCTGCCTAATTGGGGCCAGTAGCCTTGGAGGACTAGAGGCAACAGGGCATGGGTGTCCAATGGTTGTCATTTCACAACCTTTGCCTCACTACTGATCATCTGAAACTTTGGATAAGACAACTCCACTGAAGACTCCCTTTGAAATTGATCTGTAGCTTGAGAGGATGTTCTTTAAAAAGAAAAAAAAACCACATAGGAGAGACTAGAGCACAAAAAATGTTGATGGGAAGAAACTAATGGGAAAAAAGAGGTGATAAGTAAAGGATGGAATCCTGAGAAGGTAGGAGAGGCAGGGGCCCAGAACAAGTAGAGGATTGAGCCTTCAAAAGAAAGATCAGCACTTCCTCTTCAGAAAAATGGAGAAAGGGTGAGGATGTCAGACCCTAGAGCTGAATAAGAATTTACTCTTACACTTTGAGTGTGAGCTGTACTGAACTTTGATATGATGTTAGAAGGAGCTCTATCCAAGATAATGTATTACTTTCTATTATCTCTTAAGTGAAAATCTAGGACACTCACTTGCATGAAAATAAAACAGCTTCACATGTTTTAAAGTATTTAAACTCAAAGACTACAGAATTGATTTTGGTTACATAGCAGTCCTGTCAAAATCTCCTTTAAAAACCACACTGAAGCTAGGATCTGGTAGGCTCATGCCTGTAATCCTAGTTACTCAGGAGGCTGAGATTGGAGGACTGCACTTAAAAGTTAACCTGGGCAGGAAAGTCTATGAGATTATTACTTCCAATTAACCACAAACAAAGCTGGAAGTGGAGCTGAGGCTCCAGTTACTGGCTTTGAGCAAGAAAGCTCTGGGACAGCACCCAGGCTCTGAGTTCAAGCTCCTGGACTAGCCAGTGTACACATGTTCACACACACACACACATACACATATCACCACCACCATACTGTGTTCACTAGGAAGAAAAATTTAGAGCATATTCTTGCAGCGTGTAATGCCTTATTTTTAAAAAATACAGTGAATCACATAAAGTATTTTTAAAGGCTTTACTTAACTGTCAAATCCATGTTTTACTGGAAAAGATTTTGCTAGTGTAATTCAACAACTACTTAGAAATGCAAGTCTGCAAATTCAACATGACAGAGCTTAAAGAAACTACTTTTGTCAGAACTTACTGAATACACAAAACCAGTTTTGGGGTTGGATTCGGATATTTTCCTGCTCATTTTAAGAGAAATTTTAGGTGTTCAAACCCACAGAAAGTCTTTTGTCAACACTGGCTATGAATGCTCTACCAAATTTACATTATTTATGACTACATTTTCCCTCTTTTCACACAAGAGCCACTTGGAGTTCAAAGATGAATTGTCCCAAGACAGGAAATCTCAATCATCAGACCCTTTGCTTTCCTGTTTCTAGGCTACACCTTCCTGAGAGCCCCTTAGCAACAGACAGGGTCTGAAATGAAGTTCCTTAAAAAAAAAAAAGCAAAAGTTTTACATTTTCATTAGCTTTCAGAAGTCAAGGGTCATTTGCAAAGAGATGTGAGCTGCCCCCAATCATTGACCACAAGGACACACCTGCCTCTTTTCTCTGGAACAAAAATACAAATAAAGCGGAGTTAGTGATTGACAAAGGCCAGAGCCAGGGGTCAGTGCAGCAAGTCAGCTTTCGCTCTGGCCAGGGCCTTCTGACTCCATTGTGAAGCCTGGGGAAAGTGACTCAACATTCCCTAGTTCTTTGAGGCAAGGGGGAGGGAGGGAGCAGTAGTGAGGATGAGGGGCTTCTTAAAGAAATACACACAATCAATAACTCTCCAGCAATCAAACCTAGTTTCTAGTTTTATATGAGGCAGAGATATTCTGCGATACTACTGCTAACTTCATGAGAGTGTTGTAAATGAAGACCACGGTGGTGGGAAACAGAAGATTTGTATATATGTGCTATATGTATGTGTTTTTGTGTATATATACCCATGTCTGTATAGGTGGTGGTGGGTGTGCATAAAGGCAGCAAAAATTGAAAGGAATCACTAAATTTTTAGCTACAGTGGCAGATGGTGTCTACAAAAGGCAGAAACAAGGACAGAGCTCAGTTTCTCTGCCCCACACCAGAGATCTTGCTCTTTCTTCCTTAAGCATCTTTTGTCTTCTCACCCAGCCTCTACACTCTTATTATCACTGATCTCACACAGAAAATCTAAGAAAGCAGGAAGGAAAATACGAAGCTCTGTTCTTCTTGGGGAAATGGAATCTGCAGGACTGGGGTGACCGATCCTCTTCCAGACAATACTGAATTCCAGTACCCGGGCCATCTCCCTTCTCTTGAGGATGCTCCATGGTGCTGTTCGTGGTGCTGAAAATGGCGCCACTTCACAGAGCCAGCAACCCACCAGCAGGCTTTGGGCTGACAGGGGTAGCAATGGATGTAAAGCTAGTCAGGGAAACAGTTGCTGTCCACAGCGCTACCCGCCAGCTCCACACCTGGGCTCTGTTCTCCCTCCTTGGCAAATATAAATGGCTGGTTCACTTTTCCCAGAGCTTACCTTGAGCTGGCTGATTTGGTATAGCTCTTTCTCAATGGCCTCTCTGTCTTTCCTATCCTCTCTCTTTTGTGCTATAGTTTAGCTTTTCCAAGCACACAGGCCTCTTTGCCCTCCTCCATAGAACCATTCTCCTTTTCTTTCCCACATATATTTCTTGCCTTTTCTGCTTCTCCTCCCAAACATCTCCCAACTACACAGGACACTGTCACATGTTAGCAAGAGCAGGGGGTGAACCACCTCATTTATGACAGAACTTATCAACTAGTTTTTCCTTAGCAATGAACTAGGAGAGAGAAAAGTCCAAAGGATTAGGAAAAAGCCCCTTATGATCTATCTGGAAGGCAGTGTTTGCACGGTTGACCATCAAGAGGTAGAAGAAAAGAAATACTAGGAGTAACATGAAGGAAGGAGGACCTCGTGGGAGGTACTGGGCTGATTGCAGTTCAGAGACTCCCAGCAGGTGGCACGATACCAGCACTGGGAAAGTGCTGGTATCTGGAGGTCTGTATTATTGCCCCAGCTCTTCTTTGAACCTTCCATCTGTCCAGCACCTCCTTCCAGCTCCTCCACTCCTACCATGTTTGGAGATCTGTCTTCCTCTTGGTCCAAGTACTTATCCAGACTATATTCTTGCTAAAAGCACTGTGTGCACAGGTTTTACTTACTGTAATGCACAGTAAAGCAGGGAACACAAATAGAAAAGACAGGGTCAGTGAAACGGACTTTTTTTTTTTTTTTGGTGTGATTGATGGTACTCAGATCAAAACTGTTTAATCATCAATAACATGATTCAGCAGTTGGGAAATATAAACAAATTGTGCAACTGCCTGCTTTGGTCAAGGCTCTGCTGGGGCCAACCCCCAGGAGGGCAGTGCCAGCAGGATAAAGCAGAGCTGGCTGTACCTACAGACTGACTGGCGTGACCTTTGGCTTTTGCCGCACACTCACAGTTGGGCTGGGGTTAATAGCACTTTGCAGGAAGCTCCAATTGAGTAAACAAAAAAATGCCTTGCCCTGTTCTAATGGAGCACATTATTCCGAAGCCTAAACCTTCATCCAAGCCCCTGCAGCTGCTCTGCAGGTCAGAGCTACCAATAAAGCAATTAGCCAATGAGAAAACTCTTCTTCCCTGAGGGGGACTGGAGGGTTTTGTTGCAGTTGCTGGGCTTTGCTTTGGGTTTTTAAACAAGCAATCCAAGTTGATCTTGGCCTCTTACATTAGACTCCAGGTTAAGGACAGTGAAATTGTGTATTTGCTGAGTGTGATATTTTAAGGGACTGGTCTCTTGGTCAGCACAGGCTGGAGAGCTCACTGCTTCCTGTTCAATTAACCTGAACCATAGCTGAACTCTGCCCTCTGAACCCGCTCCGCAGATAAATACATTAGCTCACCTAAGGAATCATTAATATTTTTCAATCACATAAAAACAAACATGAATGTCCCCAAACAACCCAAGAGATATTCAATTAGGAATAGCTCATGTATTGTGTAGAGGGGTGAGATGGGGGGAGAGTGGACCACATCACATCATGGATGGTATTTACAGAGCAAAGAAGGCTCAGGAAAGAAATGAAACAGATCCTGTCAGTAGCTCTACAAACAAAGAAGACTTTGATTTTTCAAATCTGCAAGAGGAACACTAAGCAACATTTAGAAACTCCTGTTCCATTTACACCTGTTCTCAGCCCTGGACTAGCATCTACCCACTTCCATCAGAATGCACAGCTAGCACCACAGGCCCTCTCTCCCTTGGGACACCAGAGGTCATGTGCATATGTAGAGTTCAAATTGTTGTGTTTCTAGGGACAATTCCTGGTTTTCTACAACTGACCTCAGAGATTTCCTAGCAGTATCACTGCTGTTTAGTGAACCAGCTTAAATGAACCAAATTCACGTCTTGATTGAAATAATTTTTACAGTAGAAAATGGTGTTCCTCAATTCAACAGTGGTACTCACTACACACTATGTTGGAAATGAACTATACAATGTGGTGGGGAGGGAGGGGAAAAACTGGGAGCAAATAAGAGAGAGGCTGACACTGTTATGTGACCATAACCCTTCCGTATATCACCTTTACAATAAGAGTTTTTAAAAGGAAAGAAAATGGTGTTCCTATGGCATTGTTAGTCTATGCATATGAACTGAGTTTTCTTTGTGGGGTAGAAAAGGAAAGAGAGGGAGAGAAAGGAGAAATGGGGGGAGCAGACTACATACAGCTATTTGGTCTTTATCCATGCATGTCATCTTAGAAGAATGAGAAAAACATCCCTAAGTCATTACTCATTTCTATTTAACTTTACTTCCCACAATTCTGCCTCCTGACACTCCCTCTTCTCCCACCCCCTTTTCATTTTTGTTTGGTTTGGAATGTGTGGGCTTAATGCCCAGCTATCCTAGATGAGAACACTTAAAGGAATATCATAAGCACGAAGGGTAAATCTATTGAACGAGGGGTCTTTAACTATGTGGTTTCCTTAAAGGGAAAGGTTGGATCAATAGGATCAATATGAAAGGTTTCCCTGGCTCTGCATTAAAGGGTAAGGGCTTCTCTTTTCACTGGTTTAACTTTACTCTCTGACAAATGCAAATCAATGGATCTGTGTTTACAACAGATTCCCTAACAGATTCAGATTGGGCAAAGCCCAGAGCCTTTCCTTGGGGGTTATGGAAGGATGACAAGCTGCTTCATGCTCCAGGGTGACGCTTTCGTGCAGGAAAGAAGGAGCTGGCAATGGCTACCAAGCACTTTTAAAAGAAGAGGCTGGCTGCCTATGACCTCTGCAAAAGAAGGTAGCAAAACAGAACACCAAAATGTCTTCCTTTAAGGATGTCAAAGTAATATAAATATACAGCCTACATTCTGGGATCCAATGAACTAGTCAGCCTGGCTTCCTATCCATATAGATCTTGGAGCTGATTGCACAGAGGAAGTGCTAGTAAAATACCTGCAATTGGAGAGGGAGAGAGCATTTAAGCTCTAGGAGTGCTTTTTCTACCCTTTCTTAGGTGGTTAACTGGCCCTTAATAATAACAAGGCAAACCAGTGAGAATTTTTCCTCCCTTAATTTTGCCTTTCCCTTTAAAAAATGTGATGCTTTCCAGAGATTACATGACTTCAAGTCAATAGCAGTTACAGAGAAATTATTTTTCTTCCTGCAGGAGAAAGTATATGTATATTTGATTACATGAGCCAAAGTCCAGTGCTGATTAAATTACATCGAAGGTGTGTTTCCAACCCAAACAAAGTCTGCTTTCTATTGAAAGAGTAATGAATCCTCAAATGGTAAAAGAGGTGCCAAGGTGGAATAAAGATCCTCCCTGCCCTCTGGGACAACTTGTGTGGGACAGTTTTTCATAATAAATGTCCACAGCTGCTAGGACTCCCGCTCCCCAACCAAGACAATCTCTACTGCACAGTTCACAGCATGCCTCCATACCCCACCCTTTGTCTTCTGTCTTGGCATCAGATGGCTGGGTTAGGCAGTCAAAAGTCCTAGTGCTTTTTATCACCCCTTGCTTTGCATGGGTAAGTTTTGGATGTCAAAAAATCTTCCCCAAAGGCCAGAGGTTGGATAGGAGAAGTCTGGGTGAAGAGGAGCGGTGATGCTCTCTCCTGGCTGGGCCAGCTGGTTGGGTCTGCGTCTGATAGCACCACCAAGTCTATAGAACATTCTCATAATAGACTCACCTTGCTCCCCAAGAAGTGCCATCCCCCTGAAAGAAGCAACTTTCCTCGGTCCAGAGAAAAGAAAGAGGTTCCTAAAATATGTAGGATAGGCACAGCCCAGAGTCTGAAGATAAAAGTCTAAAAAGCCCAGGATACCTTTATCTTCACCCTCTTCCCCAGGGCCATGTATCTGGGCAATTACTTCTATTTATGCCCTCCTTATTTTCTTCCTTTGGCCAGAACCCAGAGAGCAAATCTCTCTGATTTTCCTTGGAGGTTTTTTTTATTTCTCCAGGGATACCTCCAGTGGGATCACTTTTCATGAAGACCGTTTTTACCAACTCCAGCCACTAGCCATGATATTGGGGGCTCAGTATTTTCTTTCTGAGAGTTCTCCAACCCCATTCCGCTAGATTTCCTTTAGAAATATGTGTTAAGAAAACTGAGAGGGGGAGGAGGAGGGTTTCTCCCTGAGGTAACTTGAGAATGAAGTCCTAGAACGCTGCCAGAGGATCCTGATGTTTCAGGGCGGAAGTGGCTCAACAGGAGAGTGGAGGGATGCTGAGGTGTGTGGGGCAATCCTCTGTTGGCCTCCTACCCTTCAGCAGAATCTGGATGTCCAGGAATTCTAACATGGGGAGGGGGAGGGAGAGCACTCATCAAAGGCCCACTCTCCCCTCCCAGTGCCAAGAAGTCCTTTACATGAGGTGTGCGGTGAGAGGGCCACTTGCCTTCC
>NW_027204179.1:0-37741 GCF_024711535.1 Dipodomys merriami | reverse complement strand
TTAGGGT
Source organism: Dipodomys merriami (assembly GCF_024711535.1). Classification (NCBI taxonomy): domain Eukaryota; kingdom Metazoa; phylum Chordata; class Mammalia; order Rodentia; family Heteromyidae; genus Dipodomys; species Dipodomys merriami. The sequence continues at coordinate 37,734 of NW_027204179.1, read as the reverse complement.
GAGTGTGAGGGTTAGGGTTAGGGTTAGGGTTACACTGAGGGTGAGGGTGAGGTTGAGGGTTAGGTTTAGGATTAGGGTTAGGGTGAGGGTGACTGTTTGTTAAAGTTAGGTTTAGGTTTAGGTTAAGGGTTAGGCTAAAGGTCAGGTTGAGTTGAAGTTTTGGTTTAGGGTGAGGGTTAGGGTAAGGGTTAGGGTGAGGGTTAGGATGAGGGTTAGGGTTAGGATTAGGGTTAGGGTAAGAGTGAGGGTGAGGGTTAGGGGTAGTGTTAGGGTGAGGGTTAGGATGAGGGTTAGGATTAGGGTTAGGGTGAGGGCTAGGGTGAGGATGAGGTTTAGGGTTAGGGTTAGGGTGAGCTTTAGGGTTGGGGTGATGGTTAGGGTTAGTGTGAGGGTTAGTGTTAGGGTTAGGGTTAGGTTAGGGTGAGGGTAAATGTTAGGGTGAGGGTTAGAGTTAGGGTGAGGGTTATGGTTACGTTGAGGGTTAGGGTTAGGTTTAGGGTTATTGTTAGGGTTAGGGTTACGGTTACGGTGAGGGTGAGGGTGAGGTTTAGGGATAGGGTTAAGATGAGGTTTAGGGTTAGGGTTAGAGTTTGGGTTAGGGTGAGAGTGAGGTTTACGTTTAGAGTTAGGGTTAGTGTTAGTGTTAGGGTTAGGGTGATGATTAGGGTAAGGGTTAGGCTTAGGCTTAGGCTCAGGCTTAGGCTGAGCATGAGGGTGAGGGTTAGGGTTAGGGTTAGGATTAGGATTCGGGTAAGGGTTAGGGTGAGTGTGAGGGTTAGGGTTAGGGTTAGGGTTAGGCGTAGGGTTACACTGAGTTTGAGGGTGAAGGTGAGGGTTAGGGTTAGGATTAAGGTTAGGGTAAGGGTGAGTGTGTGTGTTAGGGATAGGTTTAAGGATAGGTTTAGGGTTATGCTGAGGTTGAGGTTGAGGGTGAGGGTTAGGGTTAGGGTGAGGGTTAGGGTAAGGGTTAGGGGGAGGTTTAGGAAGAGGGTTAGGTTTAGGATTAGTGTTAGGACAAGGGCTCGGTTGAGGGTGAGGTTTAGGGTTAGGATTAGGGTGAGGGTTAGGGTTAGGTTTAGGGTGAGAGTTATGGTTTGGGTTAAGTTTAGGGTTAGGGTGTGTGTTAGGGTAAGGGTTATGGTGAGGGTGAGTGTTAGGGTTAGGTTGAGGGTTAGGTTTCGTATTGGGTTAGGGTTAGGGTGTGGGTTAGGGTTAGTGTTATATTGAGGGTTAGGATGAGGGTTATGATTAGTGTTAGGGTGAGGGCTAGGGTGAGGTGATGTTTACAGTTAGGTTTAGGGTGAGGTTTAGCTTTTGGGTTAGGGTGAGATTTAGGGTTAGAGTTAGGGTTAGTGTTAGCGTTAGGGTTAGGGTGAGGGTTAGGGTTAGGGTTAGGCTTAGGCTTAGGCTTAGGCTTAGGCCGAGCATGCCTGTGAGTGTTAGGGATAGTGTTACGGTGAGGTTAGGCTTAGATTTAGGCTTAGGCTTATGCTTAGGCCGAACAAGCATGTGAGTGTTAGGGTTAGGGTTAGGGTGAGGGTTAGGAGGAGCTTTAGGGTTAGGATTAGTGTTAGTGTGAGGGCTAGGATGAGGGTTATGGTGAGGGGTAGGGTTAGGGATAGGGTGAGGTTTAGGATTAGGTTTAGGGTGAGGGTGAGTGTGAATTTTAGGGTTAGTGTTAGGCTTAGAGTTAGGGTGAGGGTTAGGGTTAGGGTTTGGGTTAAGGTGAGGGTGAGGCTGAGGTTTAGGGTTAGTTTTAGGGTTAGGTTTAGGGTTAGTTTTAGTGTTAGAATTAGGGTTAGGTTTAGGGTGAGGGTTAGGGTGAGTGTGAGGTTTAGGGTTAAGCTTAGACTTAGGCTTAGGGTTAGGCTAAAGGTGAGGGTGGGGTGAGGATTAGGGCTAGGGTGGTGTTTTGGGTTAGGGTTAGGGTGAGGGTTAGTGTTAAGGTTAGGGTTAGGGTTAGAGTTAGTAAGGGTGAGGGTGAGGTTGAGGGTTAGGGTTATGGTTAGGCGGAGGATTAGGCTGAGATTTAGGGATAGGTTTAGTGTTAGGGTTAAGGTGAGGGTGAGGGTTAGGTTGAGGTTTAGGGATAGGGTTAGGTTTAGGATTAGGGTTAGGGTGAGGGTAAGTATGAGGGTTAGTGTGAGGGTTAGGCTTAGGCTTAGGGTAAGGCTGAGGGTGAGCGTGGGTGTGAGGATTAGGCTTAGGGTAATGTTTCGAGTTAGGTTTAGTGTTCTTGTTAGGGTTAGGGTTAGAGTTACGGTGAGGGTGAGAGTGTGGGTGAGGGTTATGGTTATTGTTAGGGTGGGTTTTAGGGTTAGGGTTAGGGTTAGGGTGAGTGTGAGGGTGAGGTTTAGGGTTAGATATAGGGTTAGGGTTAGGGTTAGGGTTAGAGTTAGTGTTAGACTTAGGTTGAGGATGAGGGTGAGGCTGAGGGTGAGGGTTAAGGTTAGGGGTAGGGTTAGTGTTATTGTTAGGGTTACGGTTAGAGTAATGGTGAGGTTGAATGTGAGGGTTAGGTTTAGGGTGAGGTTTAGGTTGAGGTTTAGGGTAAGGGTTAGGGTTAGGGTGAGGGTGAGGTTTAGTGTTAGGTTTAGGGTTAGGCGGATGATTAGGCTGAGGTTTAGATATAGGTTTAGTGTTAGGGTTAGGGTGAGGGTGAGGGTTAGGTTGAGGTTTAGGGATAGGGTTAGGTTTAGGATTAGGGTTAGGGTGAGGGTGAGTATGAGAGTTAGTGTGAGGGTTAGGCTTAGGCTTAAGTTTAGGCTGAGGGTGAGGGTGGGGGTGAGGATTAGTCTTAGGGTAATTGTTCGAGTTAGGTTTAGTGTTCTTGTTAGGGTTAGGGTTAGAGTTACAGTGAGGGTGATGGTGCGGGTGAGGGTTATGGTTATGGTTAGGGTGGGGTTTAGGGTTAGGGTTAGGGTTAGGGTGAGGGTGAGGGTGAGGTTTAGGGTTCGATATAGAGTTAGGGGGAGGGGTAGGGTTTTGGTTAGTGTTAGTGTGAGGTTCAGTGTTAGGGTTAGGTTTAGTGTTAGGGTGAGGGTTATGGTTACTGTGAGGGTGAGGGTGAGGGTTAGTGTTAGGGTTAGGGATAGGGTGAAGTTTAGGGTTTGGGTTAGTGTCAGAGTTAGGGTTAGGCTGAGGGTGAGTTTTAGGTTTAGAATTAGGGTTAGGTTGAGGGTTATGGTAAGGGTTACTTTTAGGGGTAGGGATTGGGTGAGAGTTAGGGGGAGGGTTAGGTTTAGAGATAGGATTAGGGGTAGAATGAGGGTGAGTGTGTGTCTTAGGTTTAGGTTTAGGGTTAGGCTTAGGGTTTGAGGTTAGGGTGAGGGTTAGGATTAGGGGGAGGGTTAGCATGAGGATTAGGTTTAGGTTTAGGGTGAGGTTTAATGTTGGGGTTAGGGTTAGGATTAGGGTGAGGATGAGGTTTAGGGATAGATTTAGGGTTAGGGTGAGGCTGAGGATGAGGATTAGGGTTAGGGTTAGTGTTAGGCTTAGGTTTAGGATTAGGCTTAGGGTTAGGCTGAGGTTTTGGTTTAGGGGGAGGGTTAGAATGAGGGTTAGGATTAGGGTTAGGGTGAGGGTGAGTGTGTGTGTTAATGTTAGGTTTAGGTTTAGGTTAATTGTTAGGCTAAAGGTGAGGTTTGGTTTAGGGTGAGGGTTAAGGTAAGGGTTATGGTGAGGGCTAGGATGAGGGTTAGGGTTAGGATTAGGGTTCGGGTAAGAGTGAGGGTGAGGGTTAGGGTTAGTGTTAGGGTGAGGGTTAGGATGAGGGTTAGGATTAGTGTACCGGTGAGGGCTAGGGTGAGGGTGAGGTTTAGGGTTAGGGTGATGGTTAGGGTTAGTGTGAGGGTTAGTGGTAGGGTTAGCGTTAGGTTAGGGTGAGAATAAATGTTAGGGTGAGGGTTAGAGTTAGGGTGAGGGTTATGGTTAGGTTGAGGGTTAGGGTTAGGTTTAGGGTTATTGTTAAGGTTAGGGTTAGGGTTACGGTTACGGTGAGGGTGAGGGTGAGGGTTAGGATTAGGGTTAGGATGAGGTTTAGGGTTAGGGTTAGATTTAATGTTAGGGTGAGAATGAGGTTTTCGTTTAGAGTTAGGATTAGTGTTAGTGTTAGGGTTATGGTGATGGTTAGGTTTAGGCTTAGGCTTATGCTTAGGCTTAGGCTGAGCATGAGGGTGAGGGTTAGGGTTAGGGTTAGGGTGAGGGTATGGGTTAGCGTTAGGGTGAGGGTTAGAATGAGGTTTTGGGTTAGTATTAGGTTTAGGGTGAGGACTATGGTATGGGATAGGGTGAGGGTTAGGTTTAGGGAAAGCGTTAGGTTTAGTATTAGGGTTAGGGAGAGGGTGAGTGTGAGGGTTAGATTTGGGGTTAGGCTTAGGGTTAGGGTGAGGTTTAGAGTTAGGGTTTGGTTTAGGGTGAGGGTGAGGCTGAGGATTAGTGTTAGCTTTAGGTTTAATGTTAGGGTTAGATTTAGGGTTATGGTTAGGGTTACAGTGAGGGTTAGGGTTAGGGTTAGGGTTAGGTATAGGCTTAAGGTTAGGCTGAGGGTGAGGGTGGGGATGAGGATTGGGGTTAGGGTTAGGGTCAAATTTGCGTTGAGGGTGAGGCTGAGGGTGACGGTTATTGTTAGGGTTAGGATTAGGGTTAGGGTTAGGGTTAGTGTTATTGTTAGGGTTAGGGTTAGAGTTACGCTGAGGTTGAGGGTAATGGTGAGGTTTATGGTTAGGGTGAGGTTTACTGTGAGATTTAGGGTTAGATTTAGGTTTAGTGTGAGGGAGAGGTTTAGGGTTGGAGTTAGGGTTAGGGAGAGGTTGAGGGTTAGGGTTAGTGGTAAGGTTAGGGTGAGGGTGAGGGTTAGGTTGAGGTTTAGGGATAGGGTTATGTTTAGGATTAGGGTTAGGGTGAAGGTGAGTATGAAATTTAGGGTGAGGGTTAGGCTTAGGGTTAGGCTGAGGGTGACTGTGGGGGTGAGGATTAGGGTGAGGGTGATGGTTCGGTTTAGGGTTAGTGTTATTTTTAGGGTTAGGGTTAGATTTACGGTGAGGGTGAGGGTGCGGGTGAAGATTACGGTTAAAGTTAGGGTGGGCTTTAGGGTTAGGGTTAGGGTTAGGTTGAGGTTGAGTTTTAGGGTTAGAAATAGGGTTAGGGTGAGGGTTAGGGATAGGGTTAGTGTTAGGGTTAGGGAGAGGGTAAGGGTTAAGTTTAGGTTTAGGTTTAGGGTTAGGGTAAGGGTTAGTGTGAGGGTTTGTGTTAGGGTTAGGGTTAGGGTTAGGTTGAGGGTTAATGTTAGTGTGAGGGTTTGGTTTAGGGTGAGGGTTACAGTTAGGGTAAGGGTTAGGATTAGGGTTAGGTTTATTGATAGGGTTAGGTTTACGGTTACAGTTTTGGTGAGTGGGGAGTGTTAAGCTGACGGTTAGGGTTACGATTAGTGTTAGGGTGAGGGCTAGGGTAAGAGTGATGTTTAGCCTTAGGGTTAGGGTGAGGTTTAGGGTTAGGGTTAGGATGAGGGTGAGGTTTAGAGTTAGAGTTAGGGTTAAGGTGAGTCTGAGGGTGAGGGTTAGGGTTAGGGTTAGGATTAGGATTCGGGTAAGGGTTAGGGTGAGTGTGAGGGTTAGCTTTAGGGTTAGGGTTGAGGGTTAGGGTTAGGATTAAGGTTAGGGTAAGGGTGAGTGTGTGTGTTAGGGATAGGTTTAGGGTTAGTTTTAGGGTTATGCTGAGGGTGAGGTTGAAGGTGAGGGTTAGGGTTAGGGTGAGGGTTAGGGTAAGGGTTAGGGGGTGGTTTAGGAACAGGGTTAGGTTTAGGATTAGGGTTAGGGAAAGGGCTCGTATGAGGGTGAGGTTTAGGGTTAGGATTAGGGTGAGGGCTAGGGTTAGGGTTAGGGTGAGAGTCAGGGTTTGGGTTAAGTTTAGGCTTAGGGTGAGTTTTAATGTAAGGGTTATGGTGAGGGTGAGGGTTAGGGTTAGGTTGAGGGTTAGGTTTCGTATTAGGTTTAGGGTGAGGGTGAGGATGAGGGTTATGGTTATTGTTATGTTGAGGGTTAGGATGAGGTTTATGATTAGTGTTAGGGTGAGGGCTAGGGTGAGGTGAGGTTTAGGGTTAGGTTTAGGGTGAGGTTTAGCTTTAGGGTTAGGGTTAGGGTTAGGGTGAGATTTATGGTTAGAGTTAGGGTTAGTGTTAACGTTAGGGTTAGGGTGAGGGTTAGGGTTAGGCTTAGGCTTAGGCTTAGGCTTATGCTTAGGCTTAGGCCGAGCATGCGTGTGAGTGTTAGGGTTAGGGTTAGGGTGAGGGTTAGGATGAGGTTTAGGGTTAGGATTAGTGTTAGGGTGAGGTCTAGGATGAGGGTTATGGTAAGGGGTAAGGTTAGGGATAGGGTAAGGTTTAGGATTAGGGTTAGGGTGAGGGTGAGTGTGAAGGTTAGGGATAGGGTTAGGCTTAGTGTTAGGGTGAGGGTTAGTGGTAGGTTTTGGGTTAAGGTGAGGGTGAGGCTGAGGATTAGGGTTAGGTTTAGGGTTAGGTTTAGGGTTAGTTTTAGTGTTAGGGTTAGGGTTAGAGTGAGGGTGATGGTGAATGTGAGATTTAGGGTTAGGTTTAGGCTTAGGCTTAGGGTTAGGCTAAGGGCGAGGTTGGGGGTGAGGATTAGGGTTTGGGTGGTGGTTAGGGTTAGCGTTAGGGTGACGGTTTGTGTTAGGGTTAGGGTTAGAGTTAGGGTGAGTTTTAGGGTTAGGTTTTCGGTTAGTGTGAAGTTGAGGCTGAGGATTAGGTTAGGTTTAGGGTTAGGTTTAGGTTTAGGGATAGTGTTAGGATTAGGGTTAGCGTTAGGGTTATGGTGAGGTTTAGGGTTACGAACCGTAGGGTTAGGCTGAGGGTGAGCTTGGGGGTGAGGGTTAGAGTTAGAGTTAGGGTTAGGCTTAGGGTTATGGTTATTGTTCGTGTTTTGGTTAGTGTTAAGTTTGGGGTGAGGCTGAGGCTGAGGCTTAGGGTTATGTTTAGTGTTAGGGTTAGGGTGAGGTTTAGGTTTAGGATTCTGGGGAGGGTTAGGATGAGGTTTAGGGTTAGGAATAGGGTTAGAGTGATTTGTAGGGTGAGGGTGAGGTTTAGGATTAAGTTTATGGTTATCGTTAGTGTTAGTGTTAGGGTTAGGGTTAAGGTTATGCTGAGGGTTAGGGTTAGGGTTAGGCTTAGGGTTAGGCTGAGGTTGAGGGTGGGGGTGAGGATTAGAGTTAGGGTTAGGGTTCGGCTTAGGGTTAGGGTTGTTGTTAGTGTTATGGTTAGGATTAAGTTTGCTGTGAGGTTGAGGCTGAGGGTGAGGGTTATGGTTAGGGTTAAGGATAGGGTTAGTGTTATTGTTAGGGTAAGGTTTAGAATAATGGTGAGGTTGAAGGTGAGGTTCAGGTTTAGGTTGAGGTTTAGGGTGAGGTTTAGGGTTAGGGTTAGAGTTAGGTTGAGGGTGAGGTTTAGGGTTAGGGTTAAGGTTAGGTGGAGGATTAGGCTGAGGTTTAGGGACAGGTTTAGTGTTAGGGTTAGGGTGAGGGTGATTGTTAGATTGAGGTTTAGGGATAGGGTTTGGTTTAGGATTAGGTTTAGGGTGAGGGTGAGTATGAGGGTTAGTGTGAGGGTTAGGCTTAGGCTTAGGGTTAGGCTGAGGGTGAGGGTGGTGGTGAGGATTAGGCTTAGGGTAATGGTTCCAGTTAGGTTTAGTGTTCTTGTTAGGCTTAGGGTTAGAGTTATGGTGAGGGTGAGGGTGCGGGTGAGGGTTATGGTTATGGTTAGGGTGGGGTTTAGGGTTAGGGTTAGGGTTAGGGTGAGGGTGAGGGTGAGGTTTAGGGTTAGATATAGAGTTAGGGGGAGGTTTAGGGTTAGGGTTAGGGATAGGATTAGAATGAGGGTGAGTGTGTGTGTCAGTTTTAGGTTTAGGGTTAGGCTGAGGGTGAGGTTGGGGGTGAGGATTAGGGTTAGGGTGATGGTTAGGGTTAGGGTAAGTGTAAGGGTTAGTGTTAGGATTAGGGTTAGAGTTAGTTTTAGGGTGGGGGTGACGTTAAGGGTAAATGTGAGGGTTAGGCTGAGCATGAGGGTTAAGGTAAGGGTGAGGGTTAGGGTTAGGGTGAGGGTTAGGGTTATGTTTAGCGTGAGGGTGAGGGTTAAATTGAGGATTAGTTTTATTGTTCATGTGAAGTTTAGGGTGAGGATGAGGGTTAGGTTTAGGGTGAGGTCTAGGGATAGGGTCAGGTTTAGGGTTAGTGTTAGGGTGAGGTTTAGGATTACATTGATGCTTAGGGTTAGTGTGAGGTTTAGTGTTAGGGTTAGGGTTAGTGGTAAGGTGAGGGTAAGTGTTAGGGTGAGGGTTAGGGTTAGGGTGAGGGTTATGTTTAGTGTGAGGGTTAGGGTTAGGGTTAGGGTTTTTGTTAGCATTAGGGTTAGGGTTAAGTTTATGGTGAGGGTGAGTGTGAGGTTTAGGGTTAGGTCTAGGATGAGGTTTAGGATAGGGTTGGGGTTAGGGTTAGGTTCAGGGTGAGGTTTAATGTTAGAGTTAGGGTTAGGGTGAGGCTGAGGGTGAGGGTTAGTATTAATGTTAGGGTTATAATTAAGTTGAGGGTTAGGTTGAGGGTGAGGGTTAGGGTTTGGGTTAGGAGTACATTAGGGTTATTGTTAGGGTAAGTGTGAGTGTTAGAGTTAAGGTTAGGGATATGCTTAGGGTTAGGCTGAGGTTGAGGGTGAGGGTTAGGTTTAGGGTTAGGCTGAGGGTGAGTGTGAGGGTTAGGTTTAGGGTTAGGCTTAGGATTAGGCTGAGGGTGAGTGTGTGGGTTAGGGTTAGGGCTAGTGTTATGGTGAGGTTTAGGGTTTGGGTTAGGGTTAGATTTAGGGTGAGGGTGAGGGTGAGGTTTAGGGTTAGATTTAGGGTTATGGTGAGCTTTAGGTTGAGGGTTATGGTAATGGTTAGGGTTTGGGTTATTGTTAGGGTGAGAGTTAGAGGGAGGGTTAGGGTTAGGGTTAGGGTTAGGGACAGGAGTAGGGTTGGAGTGAGGGTGAGTGTGTGTGTTAGGTTTAGGTTTAGGGTTAGGCTTAGGGTTAGGCTGAGAGTGAGCTTGAGGGTGAGGGTTAGGGTTAGGGGGAGGGTTAGGATGAGGTTTAGGGTTAGGGTTAGGGTTAGGGTAAGGGCTAGGCTGAGTTTGAGGGTGAGGTTTAAGGTTAGGGTTAGGGTTAGGGTAAGGGTGAGGTTTAGGGTTAGAGTTAGGTTCAGGGTGAGGCTGAGCGTGAAGGTTAGGGTTAGGGTTAGTGTTAGGTTTAGGGTTAGGTTTAGGGTGAGGTTTAGGGTTAGGGTGAGGTTTAGGGTTAGGTTTAGTATTAGGATTAGGGTTAGGGTTAGGGTGAGGTGAGTGTGAGGGTTAGGTTTAGGTTTAGGGTTAGGCTTAGGTTTAGGCTGAGGGTGAGTGTGAGGGTTAGGGTGAGTGTTAGGTTTAGGGACATGGGGAGGGTTAGGATGAGGGTTAGGGTTAGGATTAGGGTTAGGGTGAGGGCAAGGGAGAGGTTGAGGTTTAGGTTTAGTGTTAGGGTGAGGTTTAGGGTTAGGGTTAGGGTTAGGTTGAGTGTGAGGTATAGGGTTACAGTTAGGGTTAAGGTGAGGGTGAGGATGAGGGTTAGGGTTAGGTTTTGGGTTATGGTGAGGGTGAGTGAGTGTGTTAGGGTGAGGTTTAGGTTTAGGCAAAGGGTTAGGCTAATGGTGAGGTTGAAGTTGAGGGTTAGGGTTAGTGTGAGGTTTAGGGTAAGGGTTAGGGGGAGGGTTAGGATGAAGATTAGGGTTAGGACTAGGGTTAGTTTGAGAGTGAGGGTGAGGGTTAGGGTTAGTGTTAGGGTGAGGGTTAGGATGTGGGTTAGGATTAGTGTTTGGGTGAGGCCTAAGGTGAGGGTGAGGTTTAGGTTTAGGATTAGGGTTAGGTTTAGGGTTAGGTTTAGGGTGAGGGTGAGTTTTAGGTTTAGAGTTAGGGTAAGGGTGAGGCTGAGGTTGAGTGTTAGGTTTAGGGTTAGTGTTAGATTTAGTGTTAGGGTGAGGGTTAGGGTGAGGTTGAGGATTAGGGTTAGGGTTAGGATTAGGATTAGAGTCAGGGTTAGGGTGAGTGTGAGGGTTAGGGTTAGGGTTAGGTTTACCATTAGGGTTAGGCCAAGGATGAGGGTGAGTTTGGGGGTTAGGGTTAGGGTGAGGGTTAGGGTTAATGTTAGGGTGAGAGTTAGGGTTCGGTTAAGTTTAGGGTTAGGGTGAGGGTTAAGGTTAGGTTTAGGGTGAGCTTTAGGGTTAGGGTTAGGTTGAGGGTTAGCGTTAGGGTAAAGATGAGGGTTAGGGTTATTGTTAGTGTCAGGGTTAGGATGAGGATTAGGGTTATGATAAGGGTTAGGGTGAGGGCTAGGGTGAGGGTGAGGATTAGGGTTAGTGTTAGGGTAAGGTTTAGTTTTAGAGTTAGGGTTAGGGTGAGGGTTAGGATGAGGGATAGGGTTATGGTGAGGGTGAGGGTTAGGGTTGGGATTAGGGTTCGGGTGAGGTTGAGTTTTAGAATTTGGGTTAGGGTTCGGGTTAGGTTTAGGGTTAGGATTAGTGTTATTGTTAGGGTTACGGTTAGAGTTTTGGTGAAGGTGAGGTTTGGGGTGATGGTTAGGGTTAGGGTAGGGTGAGGTTTAGGGTTAGGGTTAGGATTAGGGTTTGGGTGAGTTTGTGGTTAAGTGTTAGAGTTAAAGTTAGTGTGAGGCTGAGTTTGAGGGTGAGGGTTAGGGTTAGGGTTAGGTTTAGGGTTATTGTTAGTATTAGGGTTAGGGTTACAGTTATTGTGAGGGTGAGGGTGAGTTTTAGGGTTAGGGCTAGGATGAGGTTTAGGGATAGGGTTAGGGTTAGGGTTAGGGTCAGGGTGAGGTTTAGTGTTAGAGTTAGGGTTAGGGTGAAGCTGAGGGTGAGGGTTAGGGTTCCGATTAATGTTAGGGTTAGACTTAAGGAGAGGGTCAGGTTGAGGTTAGGGTTAGGAGTAGGATTAGGGTTAGTATTAGTTTGAGTGTGAAGGTTAGGGTTAGGGTTAGGGTTAGGGATAGGCTTAGGGTTAGGCTGACTTTGAGGGTGATGGATAGGGTTAGGGTGAGTTTTAGGCCTAAGGTTAGGGTGAGTGTGAGGGTTAGGTTTAGGGTTAGGGTCCGGATTAGGTTGAGGGTGAGGGTGTGGGTAAGGGTTAGAGTGAAGGTTAGGGTTAGGGTGAAGGTGAGGGTTAGGGTGACAGGGTTAGGGTTAGGGTTAGGTTTAGGGTTAGGGTTATGATTAGTGTTAGGGTAAAAGTGATATTCATGGTTAGATTTAGGTTTAGTTGGAGGGTAAATTCGGAGTTTAGGGTTAGGCTTAGTGTTAGGGTGAGTTTTAGAGTTTGGGTTAGGTCTAGAGTCAAGGTTAGGGTGACGGTGACTTTTAGGGTTAGAGTTAGGGTTAGGGTGAGGTTTAGGTTGAGAGTTATGGTAAGTGTTAGTTTTATGGTTAGGGTGAGAGTCAGGGGGAGGTTTAGGTTTAGGGTCAGGGTTAGGGATAGTATTAGTAGTATTAGGGATAGAGTGAGGGTGTGTGTGTTAGGTTTAGGTTTAGGTTTAGGCTAATGGTTAGGCTGAGAATGAGGTTGAGGGTGAGGGTTATTGTTAGGGGGAGGGTTAGGGTTAGGGTTAGGGTGAGAGTTAGGTTTCGGTTAAGTTTAGGGTAAGGGTGAGGGTTAGGGATAGTGTTAGGGTGAGGGTTATGTTTCTTGTTAGGTTGAGGATTAAGGTTAGGGTAAGGATGAGGGTTAGGGTTAGGGTTAGTGTGAGGGTTAGGATGAGGTTTAGGGTTATAAATAGGGTTAGGATGAGGGCTAGGGTGAGGGTAAGGATTAGGGTTAGTGTTAGGGTAAGGCTTAGGTTTAGGGTTAGGGTTAGGGTGAGTTTTAGGTTGAGGGTTATGGTAAGGGTTAGTTTTAGGGTTAGGGTGAGAGTTAGGGGAAGGTTTAGTGTTAGGGTTAGGGTTAGGGATAGTATTAGGATTAGAGTGATGGTGAGTGTGTGTGTTAGGTTTAGGTTTAGGTTTAGGCTAATGGTTCGGCTGAGGGTGAGGTTGAGGGTGAGGGTTAGGGTTAGGGGTAGGGTTAGGATGAGGGTTAGGGTTAGGATTAGAGTTAGTTAAGGGCTAGGGTGAGTGTGAGGGTTAGGGTGATGATGATGGTAAGGGTAAAGGTAAGGTTTAGGCTGAGGGTTAGGGTTAAGATAAGGGTGAGGGTTAGGGTTAGGTTTAGGGTTAGGGTAAGGGATAGGGTTAGGGTTAGGGTGAGGGTTAGATTGAGGATTAGAGTTAGGGTTAGTGTGAGGTTTAGGGTGAGGATGAGGGTTAGGGATAGGGTGAGGGTGAGGGTTAGATTAGGGTTAGAGTGAGGGCTAGGGTGAGGGTGAGGATTAGGGTTAGGGTTAGGGATAGGGTGAGGTTTAGGATTAGGGTGAGGGTTTGGGTTAGTGTGAGTGTTAGTGTTAAGGTTAGGGTTAGTGTTGGGGTGAGGGTAAGCGTTACGTTGTGGGTTAGGGTTAGTGTGAGGTTTATGGTTAGGGTGAGGGTGAGGGTTAGGGTTAGGGTGAGGTTTAGTGTTAGGGTTAGGGGTAGAGTTAGGGTTCGGGAGAGGGTGAGGTTTCGGGGTACATTTAGGGTTATCGTGAGGGTTAGGGTTAGTGTGCGGGTTAGCGTGGGGGTGATTGTAAGGGTAAAGGTGAGCTTTAGGCTGAGGGTGAGGTTTATGGTAAGGGTGAGTGTTAGGGTTATGGTGAGGGTTAGTTTTAGCGGTAGGGTGAAGTTGAGGGTTAGATTGAGGATTAGTGTTAGGGTTAGTGTGAGGTTTATGGTGAAGATGAGGGTTAGGGTTAGGGTGAAGGCTAAGGTGAGGGTGAGGGTTAGGGTTAGTGTTAGGGTGAGGTTTAGGGTTAGGGTGATGTTTAGGGTTAGTGTGAGGGTTAGTATTAAGGTTAGTGTTAGGGTGAGGGTAAGTTTTAGTGTGAGGGTTAGGTTTAGGGCGAGTGTTATGGTTAGGTTGAGGGTGAGGGTTAGGATAAGTGCAAGGGTGAGGGCTAGGCTTAGGGTTAGGATGAGGGTTAGGGTTAGGTATGGGGTTAGTTTTAGGATTAGGGTTAGGTTGAGGGTGAATATGAGGGTTAGGATTAGGGTTCGGGTTAGGCTTAGAGTTAGGATGAGGGTTAGGGTTAGGGTTTGGGTTAGGGTGAGGGTGAGGCTGAGGTTTAGGGTTAGGTTTATGGTTAGTGTTAGTGTTAGGGTCAGTGTTATGGTTACAGTGAGGGTTGGGTTTAGGGTTAAGTTTAGACTTAGAGTTAGGGTGAGGGTTAGGATAAGGATTAGGTTTGTGATTAGGGTTAGGGTGAGGGCTAGGGTGAAGGTGAGGTTTAGTGTTAGTGTTAGGGTAAGGTTTAGGGTTAGTGTTAGGGTTAGTGTGATGGTTAGGATGAGGGTGAGGGTTACGGTGAGGGTGAGGGTTAGGGTTAGGGTTAGGGTGAGGGTTAGGGTTAGGGTTAGGGTTAGGGTGAGGTTGAGTTTTATCATTAGGGTTAGGGTAAGGTTTAGGGTTAGGATTATTCTTATTGTTGGTCTTAGAGTTAGAGTTATGGTGAGGGTGAGGGAGAGGGTGAGTGTTAGGGTTAGGGTGAGGTTTAGGGTTAGGGTTATCATTAGCGTTAGGGTGAGGGTGAGGTTTATGGTTAGATTTAGGTTCAGTTGAAGTGTTAGGTCGAGGGTTAGGATTAGGTTAAGTGCTAGGGTTAAGGTTAGGTTGAGGGTTAGGTTGAGTTTTAGGGTTAGGGTTAGGGTTAGGGTTAGGATTAGGGTTAGGGTGAGGGTGAGTGTGAGGTTTAGGGTTAGGGTTAGGCTTAGGCTTAGTGTTAGGCTAAGGGTGAGTTTGGGGGCGAAGATTAGGGTTAGGGTGAGGGTTAGTGTTAGGGTTAGGGTGAGGGTGAGGGTTAGATTGAGGATTAGTGTTAGGGTTAGTGTGAAGTTTCGGGTGAGGATGAGGGTTAGGGTTACGGCGCGGTCTAGGGATAGGGTGAGGTTTAGGGTTAGTGTTAGGGTGAGGTTTAGGGTAAAGGTGATGGTAAGGGTTAGTGTGAGGTTTAGTGTCAGCGTTAGGGTTAGTGTTCGGGTCAGGGTAAGTGTTAGGGTGAGGGTTAGGGTTAGGGTGAGGGTTATGTTTAGGGTGAGGTTCGGGTTGGGGTTAGGGTTATTGTTAGCGTTAGGGTTAGGGTTAAGTTTATGGTGAGGGTGAGGGTGAGGGTTCGTGTTAGGGCTAGGATGAGGTTTAGGCATAGTGTTAGGGTTAAGGTTAGGTTCAGGGTGAGGTTTAGTGTTAGAGTTAGTGTTAGGGTGAGGCTGAGGGTGAGGGTTAGGGTTAGGATTAATATTAGGGTTAAGCTTAAGATGAGGGTTAGGTTGAGGGTGAGGGTTAGGGTTAGGGTTATGAGTAGGATTAGGTTGGTGTTAGGGTGAGTGTGAGGGTTAGGTTTAGGGTTAGGGATAGGCTTAGGGTTAGGCTGTGTTTGAAGGTTAGGGTTACGGTTAGGGTGAGGTTTAGGTTTAGGGTTAGGGTGAGTGTGAGCGTTAGGGTTAGGGTTAGGCTTAGGATTCGGCTGAGGGTGAGGGTATGGGTTAGGGTTAGGGTTAGGGTTTGGGTTAGGGTTTGGGATAGGGTTAGATTTAGGGTTAGGGTGAGGGTGAGGTTTAGGGTTAGATTTAGGGTTAGGGTGTGGTTTAGGTTGAGGGTTAGTTTAAGGGTTAGTGTTAGGGTTAGGGTTAGGGTGAGAGTTAGGGGGAGGGTTAGGATTAGGGTTAGGGTTAAGGATAGGATTAGGGTTAGAGTCTGGGTGAGTTTGTGTGTTAGGTTTAGGTTTAGGGTTAGGCTTAGTGTTAGGCTGAGTGTGAGGTTGAGGTTAAGGGTTTGGGTTAGGGTTAGGTTTAGGATGAGTGTTAGGTATAGGATTAGGGTAAGAGTAAGTTCTAGGGTGAGTGTGAAGGTGAGCTTTAACGTTAGGGTTATGGTTAAGGTTATTGTGAGGGTGAGGTTTAGTGCTAGAGTTAGGGTTAGGGTGAGGCTGAGGGTGAGGTTTAGGGTTAGGGTTAGTGTTAGGTTTAGGGTTAGGTTTAGGGTGAGGGTTAGGGTGAGGGTGAGGGTTAGGGTTTGTATTAGGATTAGGGTAAGGGTTTGGGTGAGTGTGAGGGTTAGGGTTAGGTTTAGGGTTAGGCTTAGGGTTAGGCTGAGGTTGAGGGTGGGGGTGAGGATTAGGGTTAGGGTGATGGCTTGGGTTAGTGTTAGTGTTATTCTTAGGGTTAGGGTTTGAATTACTGTGAGGGTGATGGTTCGGGTGAGGGTTAGGGTTAGGGTTAGGGTTTAGGTTAGGTTGAGGGTTCGGTTTAGGTTTAGTGTAAGGGTTAGGGTTAGGGTGAGAGTTAGGGGGAGGGTTAGTATTAGGGTTAGGTTTAGGGATAGGATTAGGTTTAGGTTGAGGGTGAGTGTGTGTGTTAGGGTTAGGTTTATTGTTAGGCTTAGGTTTAGGCTGAGGACTCAGTTTAGGGGGAGGGTTTGAATGAAGTATAGGGTTAGGATTAGGGTTAGGGTAAGGGCTAGGGTGAGGGTTAGGTTTAGGTTTAGGGTTAGGGTGAGGTTTAGGTTAGGGTTAGGGTGAGGGTGAGGGTGAGGTTTAGGGTTAGATTTAAGGTAAGGGTGAAGCAGAGGGTGAGTGTTAGGGTTACAGTTAGTGTTAGGTTTAGGGTTGGGGTAAGGATGAGGGTTAGGGTGAGGGTGAGGGTTAGGGTTAGGATTAGGATAAGGATTAGGGTTAGGGTTAGGGTGAGTATGAGGGTTAGGGTTAGAGTTAGGGTTAGGCTTAGGTTTAGGCTGAGGGTGAGGGTGAGGATTAGGGTTTGGGTGAGGTTGAGGGTTAGGTTTAGGGTTATGGGGAGGTTTAGGATGAGGGTTAGGTTTACGAGTAGGGTTAGGGTGAGGGCTAGGGTGAGAGTGTTGTTTAGAGTTAGGGTTAGGGTGAGGTTTAGGGTTAGGGTTAGGGTGAGGGTGAGTTGTGAGGTTTAGGGTTAGAGTTAGGGTTAAGGTGAGGCTGAGGGTGAGGATTAGGGTTAGGGTTAAGATTAGGATTAGGGTAAGGGTTAGGGTGAGTAGGAGGGTTAAGGTTAGGGTTAGACTTAGGCTTAGAGTTACACTGAGTGTGAGGGTGAGGGTGAGGTTAGGGTTAGGATTAGGGTTAGGGTAAGGGTGAGTGTGTGTGTTAAGGTTAGGTTTATGGTTAGAATTAGGTATAGGCTGAGGGTGAGGTTGAGGGTGAGGGTTAGGGTGTGGGTGAGTTTAGGGTAAGGGTTAGGAGGAGGTTTAGGAAGAGGGTTAGGGTTAGGATTAGGGTTAGGGCAAGGGCTAAGTTGAGGGTGAGGTTTAGGATTAGAATTAGGGTGAGGTTTAGGGTTAGGTTTAGGGTGAGAGCTAGGGTTCGGGTTAAGTTTAGGGTTAGGGTGAGTGGTAGGGTGAGGGTTATGGTTAATGTTATGGTGAGGGTTAGGAGGAGGGTTATGATTAGTGTTAGTGTGAGGGCTAGGGTGATGGTGAGGTTTAGCGTTAGATTTAGGTTTAGGGTGAGAGTTAGGCTTCGGGTTAAGTTTAGGGTTAGGGTGAGGGTTAGGGTTAGGCTTAGGCTTAGGCTTAGGCTTAGGCCGAGCATGAGTGTGAGGGTTAGGGTTAGGGTTAGGATAAGGTTTAGGGTTAGGATTAGGGTTAGGGTGAGGGCTAGGATGAGGGTTATGGTGAGTGGTAGGGTTAAGGATAGGGTTAGGTTTAGGATTAGGGTTAGGGTGATGGTGAGGGTGAAGGTTAGGGTTAGGTTTAGGCTTAGAGTTAGGGTGAGGTTTTGGGTTAAGGTTTGGGTTAATGTGAGGGTGAGGCTGAAGTTTAGGGTTAGGTTTAGGGTCAAGTTTAGCGTTAGGGTTAGGGTTAGGGTTAGGGTTAGGTTTATTACAGTGTGGGTTAGGTTTAGGGTTAGGCTTAGGGTTAAGCTGAGGGTGAGGGTGAGTGTGAGGATTAGAGTTAGGGTTAGGGTTAGGGTTAGGGTTTCAGTTATTGTTAATGTTATGGTTAGGGTTAAGTTTGCATTGAGGGTGAGGGTGAGGGTTAAGGTTAGGATTAGGGTGGGGTTTAGGGTTAGGTTTAGGGTTATAGGGAGGTTTAGGACGTGGGTTTGTGTTTGGATGAGGGTTAGGATGAGGGCTAGGGTGAGATTTAGGTTTAGGGTTAGGGTTAGGGTGAGGTTTAGGGTTAGGGTTAGGATTAGGGTGAGTGTGAGGTATAGGTTTAGATTTAGGTTTAATAAGAGGCTGCGGGTGAGGCTTACGGTTAGGGTTAGGATTAATATTAGGGTAAGGGTTAGTTTTAGGGTGAGGGTTAGGGTTAGGCTTAGGGATAAGGTTAGGGTGAGGGTGAGGTTTAGGGTTAGATTTAGTGTTAGGGTGAAGCTGAGGATGAGGGTTAGGGTTACAGCTAGTATTAGCTTTATGGTTAGGGTAAGGGTGAGGTTTAGGGTGAGGGTGAGGGTGAGGGTGAGGGTTAGGGATAGGGTTAGGGGGAGGGTTAAGATGAGGGATAGGGTTAGGATTAGAGTTAGAGTGAGAGCTAGGGTGAGGGTAAGGTTTCGGGTTAGGGTTAGGGTGAGGTTTAGGGTTATGGTTACTTTTAGGGTTAGGGTGAGGTTTAGGTTTAGGTTTAGAGTTAGGGTTAAGGTGAGGCTGAGGTTGAGGGGTGGGGTTAGGGTTAGGATTAGGATTAGTGTAAGGGTTAGGGTGAGTGTGAGGGTTAAGGTTAGGTTAGGCTTAAGGTTACACAGAGGGTGAGGGTGAGCGTGAGGGTTAGGGTTAGTGTTAGGGTTATGGTGAGGGTGAATGTGTGGGTTAGAGTTAGTTTTAGGGTTAAGCTTAGGGTTAGGCATAGGGTGAGTTTGATGGTGAGGTTTAGGGTTAGGATGAGGCTTAGGGTAAGGGTCAGGGGGAGGGTTTGGATGAGGGATAGGGTTAGTATTAGGGTTAGGGTGAGGGCTAGGGTGAGGGTGAGGTTTAGGTTTAGGGTCAGGGTGAGGTTTAGTGTTAGAGTTAGGTTTAGGGTGAGGCTGAGGGTGAGGGTTATGTTTAGGATTAATGTTAGGCTTAGGCTTAAGGTGAGGGTTAGGATTAGGGTTAGGAGTAGGATTAGGGTTAGGGTGAGGGTGAGGGTTAGTGTTAGGGTTAGGAAAAGGGATAGGCTTAGGGTTAGGCTGAGGTTGAGGGTGAGGGTTAGGTTTAGGGTGATGTTTTGGGTTAGGGTAAAGGTGAGTTTGGTGGTTAGGGTTAGGGTTAGGCTTAGGATTAGGCTGAGGGTGAGGGTGTGGGTTAGCGTTAGGGTGAGGTTTAGGGATATGGGGAGGGTTAGGATGAGGGTTAGGGTTAGGGTGAGGTTTAGGGTGAGGGTGAGTGTGTGTGTTAGGGTTAGTTTTATGGTTAGGCTTAGGGTTAGGCTGAGGGTGAGGTTGAGGGTGAGGGTTAGGGTTAGGGTGAGGGTTAGGGTAAGGGTTAGGGGGAGAGTTAAGAAGAGGGTAAGGATTAGGGTTAGGGTTGGGTATGCTAGGGTGAGGATGAGGTTTAGTGTTAGGGTTAGGTTGAGGGTAACGTTTAGGGTAAGGGTAAGAGTTAGGGTTCTGGTTTTGTTTAGGGGTAGGTTGTGGATTAGTGTAAGGGTTAGTGTGAGGGTGAGGGTTAATGTTAGTGTCAGATTAAGGTTTAGGGTTAGGGTTAGGGTTAGGGTGAGGGTAAGGTTGCGGGTTAGGGTTACAGTGAGGGTGAGGATTAGGGTTAGGGCTAATTATAGATTTAGGATTAGGGTTAGCTTGAGGGTGAGTGTCAGGATTAGGGTTAGGGTTCAGGTTAGGTTTATTGTTAGAATTAATGTTATTGCTAGTGTTATGGTTAGAGTTATGGTAAGGGTGATGGTGAGGGTTAGGGTTAGGGTTAGTGTGAGGTTTAGGGTTAGGATTAGGATTAGGGTTAGTGTGAGGGTGAGTATTAGGGTAAGATTTATGGTTATTTGGAGGGTTAGGTCGAGAATTAGGTTTAGGGTAAGTTTTAGGGTTAAGGTTAGGGTGAGGGTTAGGTTGAGGTTTAGGGTTAGGGTTAGGGTTAGGGTTAGGATTATGGTGAGGGTTAGGGTTAGTGTTGGGGTCATGGTTATGATGAGAGTTAGGTTTATGGTTGTGGTGAGGGTTAAGGTTAGGGTGAGGGTTAGGGATAGTGTTAGATTAAGGTTTAGATTTAGGGTTAGGGTTGGGTGAGGGTAAGGTTGAGGGTTAGGGTTACAGTAAGGGTGAGGATTAGGGTTAGGGTGAAGTTTAGGGTTAGGATTAGGGTTATCGTGAGGGTGAATGTTAGGATTAGGGTTAGGGTTAGGGTTAGGGTTATTGTTAGAATTAATTTTATTGTTAGAGTTAGGGTTAGAGTTATGGTGAGGGTGAGGGTGAGGGTTAGGGTTAGGGTTAGGGTGAGGTTTAGGGTTAGGGTTAGGATTAGGGTTAGTGTGAGGGTGAGGATTAGGGAAAGATTTAGGGTTATTTGGAGGGTTAGGTCGAGGGTTAGGGTTCATGTTTCTTTTAGGGTTAAGGATATGGTGAGGTTTAGGTTGAGGTTTAGGGTTATGGTTAGGGTTAGGGTTATGATTAGAGTGAGGGTGAGTGTGAGCGTTAGGGTTAGGGTTAGTCTTAGGCTTAGGTTTAGGCTGAGGGTGGGGGTGGGGGTGAGGATTAGGTTTAGGGTGATGGATAGGGATTGGGTTAGGGTGAGGGTTAGGATGAGGGTTAGGATTAGGATTAGTTTTAGGGTGAGGGTTAGGGTGAGGGTGAGTGTTAGGGTTAGGGTGATGGTTAGTTTTACGGATAGTGTGAGGGTTAGGATGAGGTTTAGGGTTACGGTGAGGGTTAGGGTGGGGATTGTGGTAAGGGTAAAGTTGAGGTTTAGGCTGACGCTGAGGGTTAAGATAAGGGTGAGTGTTAGGGTTAGGTTTAGGTTTAGGGTAAGGGTTAGGGTTAGGTTTAGAGTGAGGGTTAGATTGAGGATTAGTGTTAGGGTTAGTGTGAGGTTTAGGGTGAGGATGAGGGTTAGGGTTAGTGTTAAGGTGAGAGTAAGTGTTAGGGTGAGGGATAGGGTTCGAGTGAAGTTTTTGTTTAGGGTGAGGCTGAGGGTTAGTGTTAGGGTTATTGTTAGGGTTAAGGTTAGGTTTACCGTTACGGGGAGGGTTAGGGTTGGGGTTAGGGTGAGGTTTAGGCTTAGAGTTAGGGTGAGGGTTAGGATGAGGATTAGGGTTAGGGTTAGGGTGAGGTTTAGGGTTAGGGTTAGGATTAGGGTTAGGGTGAGTTTCAGGTTTATGGTTAGATTTAGGTTTAGTTGGAGGGTTAGGTTGAGGTTTAGGGTTAGTTTTAGTGTTAGGGTGAGTTTTATGTTTTGGGTTAGGGTTAGAGTTAGGGTTAGGGTGAGGGTGAGGTTTAGGGTTAGAGTTAGTGTTAGGGTGAGGTTTAGGTTGAGGTTTATGGTAAGGGTTAGGTTTAGGGTTACGATTAGGGTGAGAGTTAGGGGGAGGGTTAGGGTTAGGGTTAGGGATAGCATTAAGGTGAGAGTGAGGGTGAGTGTGTGTGTTAGGTTTATTTTTCTGGTTAGGCTTAGGGTTATGCTGAGGGTGAGGTTGAGGGTGAGAGTTAGGGTTAGGGGGAGGGTTAGGATGAGGGTTAGGGTTAGGATTAGGGTTAGGGTAAGGGCTAGGGTGAGTGTGAGGGTGAGGTTTAAGGTTATGGTTATTGTTAGGGTTAGGTAGAGGGTGAGGTTTAGGGTTCGATTTAGGGTTAGGGTGAGGCTGAAGGTGAGGGTTAGGGTTAGGGTTAGGATTAGGATTAGGGTAAGGGTTAGGGTGACTGTGAGGGTTATAATTAGGCTTAGGGTTAGGCTGAGGGTGAGGGTGAGGGTGAGGGTTAGGGTTAGGTGGAGGGTTAGGGATAGGGTTAGGGTGAGAGTTAAGGTTCGGTTATGTTTAGGGTTAGGGTGAGGTTTAGGGTTATGGCGAGCGTGAGGTTTAGGGTTAGGTTGAGTTTTAGGGTTAACGTTAGCGTTAGGGTGAGGGTTAAGGTTAGGATTACGGTGAGGGCTAGGTTGAGGGTGATTGTTAGGGTTAGTGTTAGATTAAGGTTTAGGGTTAGGGTTAGGGTTAAGTTGAAGGTTAGGTTGAGGGTTAGGGTTACAGTGAGGGTGAGGATTAGGGTTAGGATGAGGGTTAGGATTAGGATTAAGGTTAGGGTGAGGGTGAGTGTTAGGATTACGGTTAGGGTTAAGGTTAGGTTTAGAGTTAGGATTAGTGTTATTGTTAGGGTTAGGGTTAGAGTTATGGTGAGGGTGAGGTTAAGGGTGAGGGTTAGGGTTTGGGTTAGGTTGAGGTTGAGGGTTAGGGTTAGGAAGATTGTTAGGGTGAGGTTCAGGTTGAGGTTTAGGGTTAGATTTAGGGTTAGTTGGAGGATTAGGTCAAGGGTTAGAGTTAGGGTTATTTTTAGGGTTAAGGTTAGGGTGAGGGTTATGTTGAGGTTTAGGGTTATGGTTAGGGTTAGGGTTAGGAGTAGGGTGAAGTTGAGGGTGAGTGTGAGCGTTCAGCTTAGGCTTAGGGTTAGGCTGAGGGCGAGAGTGGGGGTGAAGATAAGGTTTAGGGTGATGATTAGGGATAGGGCTAGGGTGAGTTTTAGGATGAGGGTTAGCATTAGGATTAGGGTTAGGGTGAGGATTAGGGTGAGGGTGAGGGTTAGATTAAGGTTTAGGCTTAGGCTTAGGTTTAGGCTGAGTGTGAGGCTGAGGGTGAGGGTTAGAGTTAGTGTGATGGTTAGGTTTACAGTTACGGTGAGGGTTAGGATGAGGTTTAGGATTACGGTGACGGTTAGGGTGAGGATGATGTTAAGGGCAAAGGTGAGGTTTAGGCTGAGGGTGAGGGTTAAGGTAAGGGTGAGTGTTAGGGTTAGGTTTAGGTTTAGGGTAAGTGTTAGTGTGAGGTTTAGGGTTAGGGTGAGGGTTAGATTTAGGATTAGGGTTAGGGTTACTGTGAGGTTTAGGGTGAGGATGAGGGTTAGGGTTAGGGTGAAGGTGAGGGTTAGAATTAGGGTTAGGGTGAGGGCTAGGGTGAGGGTTAGGATTAGGGATAGGGTTAGGGTTAGGGAGAGGTTTAGGATTAGGGTGAGGGTTAGGGTTAGTGTGAGGGTTAGTGTTAGGTTTAGGGTTAGTGTTAGGGTGAGGGTAAGTGTTAGCGTGAGGGTTAGGGTTAGGCTGAGGGTTATGGTTAGGATGAGGGTGAGGTTTAGGGTTAGGGTTAGGCTGAGGTTTAGTGTTAGGGTTAGGGTTAGAGTTAGGGTTAGGGAGAGGGTGAGGTTTAGGGTTACATTAAGGGTTAGTGTGAGGCTTAGGGTTAAGGTCCGTGTTAGCGTGGGGGTGAAGGTAAGGGTAAAGGTGAGGGTTAGGCTGAGGGTGAGGTTTACGGTAAGGGTGAGGGTTAGGGTTAGGGTGAGGGTTAGTGTTAGTGTTAGGGTGAGGTGGAGTGTTAGATTGAGTATTATTGTTAGGGTTAGTGTGAGGTTTATGGTGAGGATGAGTTTTAGGGTTAGGATGAAGTCTAGGGTGAGAGTGAGGGTTAGGGTTAGTGTTAGGGTGAGGTTTGGGGTTAGGGTGATGTTTAGGGTTAGTGTGAGGGTTACTGTTATGGTTAGGGTTAGTGTTAGTGTGAGGGTAAATGTTAGGGTGAGGGTTAGGGTTATGATGAGGGTTATGGTTAGTGTGAGGGTTAGAGTTAGGATAAGTGTAAGGGTGAGGGCTAGGCTGAGGGTTAGGGTGAGGGTTAGGGTTAGGGATAGGGTTAGGTTTAGGATTAGGGTTAGGGTGAGGGTGAATGTGAGGGATAGGATTAGGTTAGGTTTAAGCTTGGCTTTAGGATGAGGGTTAGGGTTAGGGTTTGGTTTAGGGTGAGGGTGAGGCTGAGGGTTAGGGTTAGGTTTATGTTTAGGTTTAGTATTAGGTTTAGGGTAAGTGTTAGGGTTAGTGTTAGGGTTACAGTGAGGGTTGGGGTTAGGTTTAGGGTTTGGTTTAGGCTTAGAGATAGGGTGAGGGTTAGGATAAGGATTAGGTTTACGATTAGGGTTAGGGTGAGGGCTAGGGTGAATGTGAGGGTGACGGTTAGTGAGATGGTAATGTTTAGGGTTAGGGTTAGGGTTAGGGTGAGCGTTAGGATGAGGGTGAATGTTATGATGAGGGTGCGGATTAGGCTTAGGGTGAGGCTTAGGTTTAGGATTAGGGTTAGGGTGAGGTTGAGAGTTAGCATTAGGGTTAGGGTTAGTGTTAGGTTTAGGTTTAGGGTTTGGATTACTGTTATTGTTACGGTTAGGATTAGAGTTATGGTTAGGGTGAGGGTGAGAGTGAGTGTTAGGGTTAGGGTGAGGTTTAGGGTTAGGGGTAGGATAAGGGTTAGGGTGAGGGTGAGGTTTATGGTTAGATTTAGGTTTAGTTGGAGGGTTAGGTCGAGGGTTAGGGTTAGCTTAATTGTTAGGGTTAAGGTTAGGTTGAGGGTTAGGTTGACGTTTAGGGTTAGGGTAAGGTTTAGGGTTAGGATTATGGTTAGGGTGAGGGTGAGTGTGAAGTTTAGGGTTAGGGTTAGGCTTAGGCTTAGGTTTAGGCTGAGGGTAAGTGTGGGGGTGAGAATTAGGATTAGGGTGATGGTTAGGGTTAGGGTTAGTGTGAGGTTTAATGTTAGGGTTAGTGTTAGTGTTAGGGTGAGGGTAAGTGTTAGGGTGAGGGTTCTGGTTAGGGTGATGGTTATGTTTAGGGTGAGGTTTAGGGTTAGGGTTAGGGTTATTGTAATTGTTAGGGTTAGGGTTAAGGTTATGGTGAGGGTGAGGGTGAGGTTTAGGGTTAGGGCTAGGATGAGGTTTAGGGATAGGGTTAGGGTTAGTAACCCTAGTGTTAGATTTAGGGTTCGGGTGAGGCAGAGGGTGAGGGTTAGGCTTAGGATTAATGTTAGGGTTAGGCTTAAGGTGAGGGTTAAGTTGAGGATGAGGGTTATGGTTAGGGTTAAGAGTAGAATTAGGGTTAGTGTTAGGGTGAGAGTGAGGGTTAGGGTTAGGATTAGGGATAGGCTTAGGCTTAGGCTGAGGTTGAGGGTGAGGGTTAGGGTTAGGGTGAGGTTTAGGGTTAGGGTTAGGTTGAGTGTGAGTGTTGGGGTTTGGGATAGGCTTAGGATTAGTCTGAGGGTGAGGATGTGGGTTAGGTTTAGGGTTAGTGTTAAGGTGAGATTTAGGGTTTGGGTTAGTGTTAGAGTTAGGTTTAGGGTGAGGGTGAGGTTTAGTGTTAGTTTGGGTTAGGGTGAGGTTTAGGTTTAGGGTTAGGGTAAGGGTTAGTGTTAGGGTTAGGGTTAGGTTGAGAGTTAGGGGGAGTTTTAAGTTTAGGGTTAGGGTTAGGGATAGGATTAGGGTTAGAGTGAGGGTGAGTGTGTGTCTTAGGTTTAGGTTTAGGGTTTGGCTTAGGGTTAGGCTGAGGGTGAGTTTGACAGTGAGGGTTAGGGTTAGGGGGAGGGTTAGGATGAGGGTTAGGGTTAGGATATGGGTTAGGGTAAGGGCTAAGGTGAGTGTGAGGGTGAGGTTTAAGGTTAGGGTTAGAGTTAGGGTTAGGGTTAGGGTGAGGGAGAGGTTTAGGTTTAGAGTTAGGATTAGGGTGAGGCTGAGTGTGAGGGTTAGTGTTAGCATTAGTGTTAGGTTTAGGGTTAGGTTTAGGGGGAGGATTAGTGTGAGGGTGAGGGTTAAGATTAGGATTAGGGTTAGGGTTAGGGTGAGAGTGAGGGTTAGGGTTAGGTTTAGGGTTAGGGTTAGGGTTAAGCTGAGGATGAGGGCGAGGGTGAGGTTTAGGGTTAGGGTGAGGGTTAGGGTTAGGGTTATGGGGAGGGTTAGGATGAGGGTTAGGGTTAGGTTTAGGGTTAGGGTGAGAGCTGGGGTGAGGTTGAGTTTTAGGGTTAGGGTTAGGGTGAGGTTTAGGGTTAGGGATAGGGTTAGGGTCAGGGTGAGTGTGAAGTACAGGGTTAGATTTAAGGTTAAGGTGCTGTTGAGGATGAGACTTAGGATTAGTGTTAGGTGGAGGGTGAGTGTGAGGTTTAGGTTTAGGGTTAGGCTTAGGCTTAGGATTAGGCTGAGGGTGAGGGTGGGGTGAGGATTAGGGTTAGGGTGAGGTTAGGGTTAGGGTTAGGAGTAGGATTAGGATTAGTGTTAGGGTGAATGTGAGGGTTAAGGTTAGGGTGAGGTTTAGGGTTAGGATTAGGGTGAGTGTGAGGGTTAGGGTTAGGGTTAGGCTTAAAATTAGGCTGAGGGTGAAGGTGTGGGTTAGGGTTAAGGTTAGTGTTATGGTGAAGTTTAGGGTTTGGGTTAGGTTTAGAGTTTGGGTTAGGGTGAGGGTGAGGTTTAGGGTTAGTGTTAGGGTTAGGGTGAGGCTGAGAATGAGGGTTAGTGTTATGTTTAGGGTTAAGTTTAGGGGGAGGGTTAAGCTGAGGGTGAGGGTGAAGATTAGGATTAGGGTTAAGGTTAGAGTGAGTGTGATGGTTAGGGTTAGGTTTAGGGTTTGGCTTAGGTTTAGGCTGAGGGTGAGGTTGAGGGTGAGGTTTAGGGTTAGGGTGAGGTTTAGGGTTAGGGTTATGGGGAGGGTTGGGATGAGTTTTAGGGTTAGGATTTGGGTTACGGTGAGGGCTAGGGTGAGGTTGAGGTTTAGGGTTAGTGTTAGGGTGAGGTTTCGGGTTAGGTTTAGGGTTAGGGTGAGTGTGAGGTACAGGGTTAGAGTGAAAGTTAAGCTGAGGCTGAGGGTGAGGCTTAGGTTTAGGGTTAGGATTAGGATTAGGTTAAGGGTTAGGGTGAGTGTGAGTGTTTGGGTTAGGTTTAGGCTTAGGGTTACACTGAGGATGAGGGTTAGGATGAGGGTTAGTGTTAGGATGAGAATTAGAGTGAGGGTTAGGATTAGTGTGAGGGTTTGTTTTAGGGTTAGGGTTAGTATTTGGATTGGTGTTAGGGTGAGGGTGAGGTTTATGGTTAGATTTAGGTTTAGCTGGAGGGTTACGTCGAGGGTTAGGGTTAGGGTTAATGTTAGGTTTAAGGTTAGGGTCAGGGTTAGGTTGAGGTTTTGGGTTTAGGTTAGGTTTAGGGTTAGGGTTAGGATTAGGCTGAGGGTGAGTGTGAGGTTTAGGGATGGGTTAGGCTTAGGCTCAGGATTAGGCTGAGGGTGAGGGTGGGGGTGCGGATTAGGGTTAGGGTGATGGTTATGGTTAGGGTTATGGTGAGGGTAGTGTTAGGGTTAGGGTTAGAGTTAGGGTTAGGGTGAGGGTGAGGTTTAGGGGTAGAGTTATGGTTTGGGTGAGGGTTAGCGTTAGAGTGAGGGTTAGGGTGAGGGTGACGGTAAGGGTAAAGTTGAGGGTTAGGCTGAGGGTGAGGGTTACAGTAAGGGTAAGGGTTAGGGTTAGGGTGAGGGTTAGGGTGAGGGTGAGAGTTAGATTGAGTATTAGTGTTAGGGTTAGTGTGAAGTTAGGGTGAGGATGAGGGTTAGGGTTAGGGTGAGTTCTAGGGAGAGGTTGAGGTTTAGGGTTAGGGTTAGGGTGAGGTTTAGGTATAGTTTGATGTTTAGGGTTAGTGTTAGGGTTAGGGTTAGTGTTAAGGTGAGGGTCAATGTTAGGGTGAGGGTTAGGATTAGGGTAAATGTTAGGGTGAGGGTTAGGGTTAGGGCGAGGGTTATTGTTAGGGTGAGGGTTTGGGTTAGGTTTAGGATTATTGTTAGCATTAGGGTTAGGGTTCCGGTTATTGTGAGAGTGAGGGTGAGGGTTAGGTTTAGGGCTAGGATGAGGTTTAGGGATAGGGTTAGGTTGAGTGTGAGGGTTAGGGTTAGGGTTAGGCTTACGATTAGGCTGAGGGTGAGGGTTAGGGTTAGGTTGAGGGTTAGGGTTATTGGGAGGGTTAGGATGAGAGTTAGGGTTAGGATTAGGTTTAGGGTGAGGGTGAGTGTGTGTGTTAGCATTAGGTTTAGGTTTAGGGTTAGGGTTAGGCTGAGGGTGAGGTTGAGAGTGTGGGCTAGGGTGAGGGTGAAGTTTAGGGTTAGGGTTAGGGTGAGGGTTGTGGTTAGGGTAAGGGTGAGAGTTAGGGTAAGGGTGAGAGTTAGGGTTTGGTTTAAGTTTAGGGTTAGGTTGAGTGTTAGGGTAAGGGTTATGGTGAGGGTGATGGTTAGGGTGAGATTGAGGGTTAGGGTTCGGATTAGGGTTAGGGTGAGGGTGAGTTTGAGTTTAAGGTTTAGTGTTTGGGTGAGGGATAGGTTCAGGGTTAGGGTAAGGATTAGGGTGAGGGTGAGGGCTAGGGTGAGGGTGAGGTTTAGGGTTAGGTTTAGGGTTAGGCTTAGGCTTAGGGTTAGGCTGAGGGTGAGGGTGGGGGTGAGGATTATATTTAGGTTTGATCATTATGGTTAGGGTTAAGGTGAGGGTTAGGATGAGGGTTAGGATTAGGATTAGGGTTAGGTTGAGGGCTAGGGTGAGGGTGAGGGTTAGGTTTAGGATGATGGTTAGGTTTATGCTTAGGGCGAGGGTTAGGATGAGGTATAGGGTTAGGGTGAGGATGAAGGTAAGGGTAAAGGTGAGGTTTAGGCTGACGGTGAGGGTTAAGATAAGGGTGAGGGTTAGGGTTAGTTTTAGGGTGAGGGTTAAGGTTAGGGTACGTGTTATGTTTAGGGTGAGGGTTAGGGTTAGGGTTAGGGTTATTGTTAGGTTTAGGGTTAGGGTTACGTTTAAAGTGAGGGTAAGGGTTCGGTTTAGGGTTACAATGAGGTTTAGTGTTAGGGTTAGGGTTAGAGTTAGGGTTAGGGTGAGGGTGAGGTTTAGGGGTACATTTAGGGTTAGGCTGAGGGTTAGGGTTAGGGAGAGGTTGAGTGTTGGCTTTAGGGTTAGGGTTCGGGTTAGGTTTAGGGTTAGGATTAGTGTTATTGTTAGGGGTAGAGTTAGGGTTAGTGTGAGGGTTAGGTTTAGAGTGAGGTTTATGGTGAGGATGAGGGTTAGGTTTAGGGTGAAGGATAGGGTGAGGGTGAGGGTTAGGGTTAGACTTAGGGTGAGTGTTAGTGTTAGGGTGATGTTTAGGGTTAGTGTGAGGGTTAGTGTTACGGTTAGGGTTAGTGTTAGGGTGAGGGTAAGTCTTAGGGAGAGGGTTAGGGTTAGGGTGAGGGTTATGGTTAGGGTGAGGATTAGGGTTAGGATAAGTGTGAGGGTGAGGGCTAGGCTGAGGGTTAGGGTGAGGGTTAGGGTTAGGGATAGGGTTAGGTTTAGGATTAGGGTTATGGTGAGGGTGAGTGTGAGGGTTAGGATTAGGGTTAGGGTTAGGTTTAGAGTTAGTATGACGGTTAGGGTTAGGGTTTGGGTTAGGGTGTCGGTGAGGCTGAGGATTAGGGTTAGGTTTAGGGTTAGGTTTACGGTTAGGTTTAGGGTTAGTGTTAGTGGTAGGGTTAGTGTTAGGGTTAGAGTGAGTTTTGGGGTTAGGGTTAGGGTTAGAGTTAGGCTAAGAGTTAGGGTGAGGGTTAGGATGAGGATTAAGTTTACGAGTTGGTTTAGGGTCAGGGCTAGGGTGAAGGTGAGGATTAGGGTTAGTTTTATGGTAATGTTTAGGGTTAGGGTTAGGGTGAGGGTAAGGATGAAGGTAAGGGTTTCGGAGAGGGTGAGGGTAAGGTTTAGGGTGAGGGTTAGGGTTAGGATTGGGGTGAGGTGAGGGTGAGTGTTAGGGTTAGTGTGAGGTTTAGGTTTAGGCCCAGGATTAGTGTTATGGTGAGTGTTAGGTTTATGGTTAGACTTAGGTTTATTTGGAGGGTTAGGTGGAGGGTTAGGTTTAGGGTAAGTGTTAGGGTTAAGGTTAGGTTGAGGGTTAGGTTGAGGTTTAGGATTAGGGTTAGGGTTAGGGTTAGGGTGAGGGTGAGTGTGAGGTGTAGGGTTAGGGTTAGGCTTAGGCTTAGGGTTAGGCTGAGGGTGAGGGTGGTGGTGAGGATTAGGGTTAGGGTGATGTTTAGTGTTAGGGTTAGGGTGAGGGTTAGTGTTAGGGTTAGTGTTAGAGTTAGGGTTAGGGTGAGTGTGAGGTTTCGGGGTAGAGTTAGGGTTAGGGTGAGTGTTAGAGTTAGAGTGAGGGTTAGGGTGGGATTGACGATAAGTGTAAAGTTCAGGGTTAGGCTGAGGTTGAGGGTAATGGTAAGGGTGAGGGTTAGGGTGAGGGTGAGGTTTAGGGTTAGTGTTAGATTTAGGGTTAGGTTGAAGGTGAGGGTTAGGCTTAGGGTTAGGCTTAGGTTTAGGGTAAGGGTTAGGGTTAGTGTGAGCGTTAGGGTTAGGGTTAGGCTTAGGTAAGGCTGAGGGTTAGGGTGAGGATGAGGGTTAGGGTTAGGGTTAGATTTAGGGTTAGGTTGAAGGTGAGGGTTAGGCTTAGGGTTAGGCTTAGGTTTAGGGTAAGGGTTAGGGTTAGTGTGAGCATTAGGGTTAGGGTTAGGCTTAGGGTAAGCCTGAGGGTGAGGGTGAGGTTGAGGGTTAGGGTTAGGGTGAGGGTTAGGGTTAGGGTGAGGGTGAGAGTTAGGGATAGGTTGAGGGTGATGGTTAGATTGAGGATTAGTGTTTGGGTTAGTGTGCAGTTTAGGGTGAGAATTAGGGTTAGGGTTAGGGCGAGGTCTAGGGAGAGGGTGAGGTTTAGGGTTAGTGTTAGGGTGAGGTTTAGGGTTAGGGTGATGGTTAGGGTTAGTGTGAGGTTTAGTGTTAAGGTTAGGGTTAGTTTTAGGTTAGGTTAAGCGTTATGGTGAGGGTTAGGGTTAGGGTGAGGGTTATGTTTAGGGTGAGGTTTAGGGTTAGGGTTAGGGTTATTTTAGCTTTAGGGTTAGGGTTAAGGTTATGGTGAGGGTGAGGGTTAGGGTTAGGGCTAGGATGAGGTTTAGGGATAGGGTTAGGGTTAGGGTTAGGGTCAGGGTGAGGTTTAGTGTTAGAGTTAGATTTAGGGTGAGGCTGAGGGTGAGGGTTAGGGTTAGGATTAATGTTAGGGTTCGGCTTAAGGTGAGGGTTAGGTTGAGGGTGAGGCTTGTGGTTAGGGTTAGGAGTAGGATTAGTGTAAGGCTGAGGTTGAGGGGGAGGGTGAGGGTTAGGTTGAGGTTTAGGGTTAGGTTTAGGGTGACTGTGAGGGATAGGGTTAGGGTTAGGCTTGAATTAGAATGAGGGTGAGAGTGTGTGTTAGTGTTAGGGTTAGTGTTAGGGTGAGGTTTAGGGTTTGGGTTAGCGTTAGAGTTAGGGTTAGAATGAGGGTGAGGTTTAGGGTTAGAGTTAGGGTTAGGGTGAGGTTTAGGTTGAGGGTTAGGGTAAGGGTTAGTTTTAGTGTTAGGTTTAGGGTGATAGTTAGGGGGAGGGTTAGGGTTAGGGTTAGGGTTAGGGACAGGATCAGGGTTAGAGTGAGAGTGAGTGTGTGTGTTAGGTTTAGGTTTAGGGTTAGGCTTAGGGTTAGGCTGAGGTTCAGGGTGAGTTTGAGGGTTAGGGTTAGGGTGAGGGTTAGGGTTAGGGTTATGGGGAGGGTTAGGATGAGGGTTAGGTTTAGGATTAGGTTTAGGGTTAGGGCTAGGCTGAGGTTGAGATTTAGGGTTAGTGTTAGGGTGAGGTTTAGGGTTAGGGTTAGGGTTATGGTTATGGTGAGTATGAGGTATAGAGTTAGAGTTAGGGTAAAGGTGAGGCTGAGGGTGAGGCTTAGGGTTAGGGTTAGGATTAGGATTAAGGTAATGGTTAGGTTGAGTGTGATGGTTAGGGTTAGGGTTAGACTTAGGTTTATACTGAGGGTGAGGGTGAGGGTGAATGTTAGGGTTAGGATTAGGGTTAGGTTGAGGGTGAGTGAGTGTGTTAGGTTTAGTTTTAGGTTTAGACTTAGGTTTAGGCTGAGGTTGAGGGTGAGTTTGAGGGTTAGGGTTAGGTTGAGGGTTAGGGTTAGGGTTATAGGGAGGGTTAGGACGAGGTTTAGGGTTAGGGTTAGGGTTAGGGTTAAGGTGAGTGTGAAATATAGGGTTAGAGTTAGGGTAAAGTTGAGGCTGAGGGTGAGGCTTAGGGTTAGGGTTAGGATTAGGATTTGGGTTAGGGTTAGGTTTGTGTTATGTTTAGGGTTAGGGTTAGGCTTAGGTTTACACTGACGGTGAGGGTGAGGGGGAAGGTTAGGGTTAGGATTAGGGTTAGGGTGAAGTTGAGTGTGTGTGTTAGGTTTAGTTTTAGGTTTAGGCTAATGTTTAGGCCAAGGGTGAGGTTGAGTTTGAGGGTTAGGGTTAGGGTGAGGTTTAGTGTAAGGGTTAGGGGGAGGGTTAGGATGAGGGTTAGTATTAGGGTTAGGGTGAGAGTGAGGCTGAGGGTTAGGGTTAGTGTTAGGGTTAGGGTTAGGGTGAGAGTTACGGGGAGTGTAAGGGTTAGGGTTAGGGTTAGGATTAGGGTCAGGGTGAGGGTGCGTTTGTGTGTTAGGGTTAGGTTTAGGGTTAGGCTTAGGGTTAGGGTGAGAATGAGGCTGAGGGTTAGGGTTAGTGTTAGTGTTAGGGTTAGGGTGAGAGTTACGGGGAGTGTAAGGGTTAGGGTTAGGGTTAGGATTAGGGTCAGGTTGAGGGAGCGTTTGTGTGTTAGGGTTAGGTTTAGGGTTAGGCTTAGGGTTAGGCTGAGGGTGAGGTTGAGGTTGAGGGTTATGGTTATGGTGAGGGTTACTTTTACTGTTAGGGTGAGGGTTAGGATGAGGTTTAGGGTTAGGGTGAGGGTTAAGGTGAGGATGACGGTAAGGGTAAAGGTGAGGTTTAGGCTGAGGTTGAGGGTTAAGATAAGGGTGAGGGTTAGGGTTAGTTTTAGGGTTAGGGTGAGGGTAGATTGAGGATTAGGGTTAGCGTTAGTGTGAGGTTTAGGGTGAGGGTGAGGGTTAGAGTTAGGTTTAAGATTAGGGTGAGGTTGAGGGTTAGGGTTAGGGTTATTGTTAGGGTTAGGTTTAGGGTGAGAGTTACTGGTAGGGTTAGGGTTAGGGTTAGAGTTAGGATTAGTGTCAAGGTGATTGTGCGTGTATGTGTTAGGGTTAGGTTTATGGTTAGGCTTTGGTTTAGGCTGAGGGTGTGTTTGAGGGTGAGGGTTAGGGTTACGGTGAGGGTTAGAGTAAGGGTTAGGGGGAGGGTTAGGATGAGTGTTAGGGTTAGGATTAGGGTTAGGGTGAGAGCTAGGGTGAGGGTAAGGTTTAGGTTTAGGGTTAGGGTGAGGGTTATGGTTAGGGTGAGGGTTAAGATTAGGGTTAGAGTTATTGTTAGGGTTCGGTTTAAGGTTACGGTTATGGTGCGGGTTGAGGGTGAGGGTTAGGGTTAGGGTTAGGGTGAGGTTTAGATTGAGGGTGAGGTTTAGAGTTAGCGTTAGGGTTAGGGTGAGGGTTAGGTGGAGGGTTAGGGTTAGGGTTAGTGTTAGTGTTAGGGTTAGGGTGAGAGTTAGGGGGAGGTTTAGGGTTAGGGTTAGGGTGAGGATTAGGATTAGTGTTAGGGTGAGGGTGAAGTTTAGGGTAAGGGATAAGTTTAGGCTTAGGTTTAGGTTTAGGTTTGGGATAAGTGTCTGTGTTAGGGTTAGGTTTAGGGTTAGGCTTAGGGTTAGGCTGAGGGTGAGGTTGAGGGTGAGTGTTAGGGTTAGGGTGAGGGTTAGGTTTAGGGTTAGGAGGATGGTTAGGATGAGGGTTAGGTTTAGGCTTATGGTTAGGGTGAGTGCTAGGGTGAGGATGAAGTTTAGGGTTAGGGTTAGGGTGAGGGTTAGTGTTAGGTTTAGGGTGAGAATTAGGATTCGGGTTAAGTTTAGGGTTACGGTGAGTGTCAGGAAAAGAGTTACTGTGAGGGTGAGGGTTAGGATTAGGTTGAGGCTTAGGGTTAGGATGAGGGTTAGGGTGAGGGTGATGATGAGGGTTAGGATTAGATTTAGAGTGAGGGTTAGGATGAGGGTTATTGTTTGGATTAGGGTTAGAGTGAGGGCTAGGATGAGGGTGACGATTATGGTAAGGTTTAGGCTTAGGCTTAGGGTTAGGCTGAGGGTGAGGTTGAGGTTGAGGGTTAGCGTTAGGGTGATGGTTAGTTTTATGGCTAGGGTGAGGGTTACGATGAGGTTTAGGGTTAGGGGGAGGTTTAGGGGGAGGATGATAGTAAGGGTAAAGGTGAGGTTTAGGCTGAGGGTGAGGATTAAGATAATGGTGAGTGTTAGGGTTAGATTTAGGGTTAGGGTTAGGGTTAGGATTAGGGTCAGGGTGAATGTTAAATTGAGGTTTAGGGTTAGGGTTAGTGTGAGGTTTAGGGTTAGGATGAGGATTAGGGTTAGGGTTAGGGTTAGGGTTAGAGTTAGGGTGAGCATGAGGTTTTGGGGTGGAATTAGGCTTATGGTGAGGATTAGGGTGAGGGTTATGTTTAGGGTAAGGGTTAGCATGGGGGTGAAGGTAAGGGTAAACTTGAGATTTAGGCTGAGGGTGAGGGTTACAGTGGGGTGAGGGTTAGGGTTAGAGTGATGGTTAGGGTTTGGGGAAGGGTGTGGGTGAGGGTTAGCTTGAGGATTAGTGTTAGAGTTAGTGTGAGGTTTAGGATGAGGATGAGGATTAGGGTTATTGTGAGGGCTAGGATGAAGGTGAGGGTTAGGTTTAGGTTTAGGGTGAGGTTTAGAATCAGGGTGATTGTTAGGGTTAGTGTGAGGGTTAGTGTTAGAGTTAGTGTTAGTGTTAGGGTGAGGGTAAGTGTTAGGGTGAGGGTTAGGGTTAGGGTTTGGGTTAGGTTGAGGGTTAGGGTTAGGATTAGGGTTATTGGTAGGGTTAGGGTTTGGGTTACGGTTACAGTGAGGGTGAGGGTGAGGTTTAGGATTAGTGTTAGGATGAGGTTTAGGTTTAGGGTAAGGGTTAGAGTTAGGGTTAGTGTGAGAGTGAGGTTTAAGCTTAGAGTTAGGGTTAGCGTTATGTTGAATGTTTGGGTTAGATTTAGGCTTAGGCTTAGGCTTAGGCCAAGCATGAGGTTAAGGGTTAGGTTTAGGGTTAGGGTGAGGGTTAGGGTTAGGGTTAGGGTGAGTGTTAGGATGAGGTTTAGGGTTAGGATTAGTGTTAGGGTGAGGGTTAGGGTGAGGGTTAAGTTTAGGGATATGGTTAGGTTTAGGTTTAGGGTTAGGTTGAGGGTGAGTGTGCGGGTCAGGGTTATGGTTAGGCTTAGGGTTAGGGTGAGGGTTAGGGTTAGGGTTTTGGTTAGGGTTAGGGTTAGGTTGAGGGTGAGTGTGAGGGTCAGGGTTATGGTTAGGGTTAGGGTTAGGTAAGGGTTAGGGTTAGGGTTTTGGTTAGGGTGAGGGTGAGGCTGAGGATTAGGGTTAGGTTTAGGGTTAGGTTTAGGGTTACAGTTAGGGTTAGGGTTAGGTTTAGGCTTAGGGTTAGGCTTAGGATTCGGCTGAGGGTGAGGGTGGGGTTGAGGATTAGTGTTAGGTTTAGGATTAAGGTTATTGTTAGTTTTATGGTTAGGGTTAAGTTGGAGCTGAGGGTGATTCTGAAGGTGAGGGTTATGGTTATGTTTATGGTTAGGGTTAGGGTTAGTGTTAGATTTAGGGTTAGGTTTAGAGTTATGGTGAGATTGAGGGTGAGGGTGAGGGTGAGATTTAGGTTGATGTTTAGTGTTAGGGATATGGGGAGGGTGAGTTTTAGGTTGAGGTTTAGTGTTAGGGTTACGGGGAGGGTGAGGTTTAGGTTGAGGTTTAGGGATAGGGTTAGATTTAGTATTAGGGGTAGGGTGAGGGTGAGTGTGACAGTTAGGGTGAGGTTGAGGCTTAGGCTTAGGGTTAGGCTGAGGGTGAGGGTGGAGGTGAGGATTAGGGTTAGGGTGATGGTTTGGGTTAGGGTGAGTTTTACTGTTAAGGTTAGGGTTAGAGTTACATTGAGGGTGAGGGTGCGGGTGAGGGGTAGGGTTAGGGTTAGGGTATGGTTTAGGGTTAGGGTTAGGGTTAGTGTGAGGGTGAGGTTTAGGGTTAGATATAGGGTTAGGAGGAGGGTTAGGGATAGGGTTAGTGTTAGAGTTAGGCTGAGGGTGAGGGTGAGTTTGAGGTTTAGAGTTAGGGTTATGGTTGGGGTTAGTGTGAGGGTTAGTTTTAGGGTTAGGGTTAGTGTTAGGGTGAGGGTAAGTTTTAGGGTGAGTGTTTGGGTTAGGATGAGGGTTATGGTTAGGGGGAGGGTTAGGATTAGTGTTAGGGTTATTGTTAGGGTTAGGTTTAGGGTTTTGGTTACGGTGAGGTGAGGGTGACTTTTAGGGTTAGGTTTAGGGTAAGGTTTAGTGTTTGGGTTAGGGTTAGAGTGATGGTTAGGATGATGGTGAGGTTTACAGTTAGTGTTAGAGTTAGGGTGAGGTTTAGGGTTAGGGTTAGTGTTAGGGTTAGGGTTAGGGTGAGAGTTAGGGGTAGGGTTAGGGCTAGGGTTAGGGATAAGTTTAGGGTTAGGTTTAGGGTTTCGGTTACGGTGAGGGTCAGTTTTAGGATTAGGGTTAGGGTCAGTGTGAGGTTTAGGGTTATAATTAGGGTTAGGGTGAGGCTGAGCGTGAGGGTTCGGGTTAGGTTTAGGGTTAGGATTAGGATTATGGTTCTGGTTAGGGTGAGTGTGAGGCTTATGGTTATGGTTAGGGTTAGCCTTAGGTTTAGGCTGAGGGTTTGCGTGAGGTTGAGGGTTAGGGTTATTCTGAGGTGTAGGGTTACGGTTAGGGTGAGGTTTAGTGTTAGGGTTAGGGTTAGAGTTATGGTTAGGGTGAGGGTGAGGTTTAGGGGTAGAGTTAGTTTTAGGGTGAGGGTTAGGGTGAGTGTGAGGGTTATGGTGAGGGTTAGGGTACGGGTGACGGTAAGGGCAAACATGAGGGTTAGGCTGAGGGTGAGGGTTACGGTAAGGTTGATGGTTAGGGTTAGGGTGAGTGTTAGGGTTAGGGTTAGGGTGAGAGTTAGGGTTTGAGTTAAGTTTAGGGTTAGAGTGAGGGTTAGGGTAATGGTTAAGGTGAGGGTGAGGTTTAGGCTTAGGTTGAGGGCTAGGTTGAGGGTGAGTGTTAGGGTTAGGGTTAGGCTGAGCGCTAGGGTGAGGGTTAGGGTGAGGGTTAGGGTCAGGGATTGGATTAGGTTTAGGATTAGGGTTAGTTTGAGGGTGAGTGTGAGGGTTAGGGTTAGGGTTAGGCTTAGAGTTAGGGTGAGTGTTAGGTTTAGGGTTTGGGTTAGGTTGAGGCTGAGGCTGAGGATTAGGTTTAGGTTTAAGGTTAGGTTTAGGCTTAGTGTTAGGCTGAGGCTGAGGGTGGGGGTTAGGATTAGATTTAGAGTTAGGTTAGGCTTAGGGTTAGGGTAATTTTTAGTGTTATAGTTAGGGTTATGTTTGCAGTGAGGGTGAGGCTGAATGTGAGGGTTATGGTTAGAGTTAGGGTTAGGGTTAGGGTTAGTGTTATTGTTAGGGTTAGGGTTAGAGTTACGGTGAGTTTGAGGGTGAGGGTGAGGTTAGGATTAGGGTGAGGTTTAGGCTGAGGGTTTTGGTTAGGGTTAGGGTGAGGGTGATATTTAGGGTTAGAGTTAGGGTTAGGGGGAGGGTTAGGGTGAGGTTTAGTGTTAGGGTTAGTGTTAGGGTTAGGGTGAGGTTGAGGGTTAGTTTGAGGTTTAGGGACAGGGTTAGGTTTAGGATTAGGGTTAGGGTGAAGGGGAGTGTGAGGGTTTGGGTGAGGGTTTGGCTTAGGCTTATGGTTAGGCTTTGGGTGAGGGTGGGGGTGAGGATTAGGGTTAGGGTGACTGTTCGGGTTATTGTTAGGGGGAGGGTTCAGGTGAGGGTTAGGGTTAGGTTTAGTGTTAGGGTTAGGGTAAGGATGAGGGTTAGGGTTTGGGATAGGGTTAGGGTTAGGGTAGGGGTGAGGTTTAGGGTTTAGGTTAGGGTTAGGGTTAGAGTTACGGTGAGGTTGAGGGTGCAGATGAGTGTGAGGTTTAGGGTTAGGTTTAGGGTTAGGCTTACGTTTAGGCATAGGGTTAGGCTAAGGGTGAGGTTGAGGTTTAGGGTTAGGGTGACTGTTAGAGTTAGGGTTATGTGGAGGGATAGGATGAGGGTTAATGTTTGGATTAGGGTTAGGGTGATGGCTAGTGTGAGGGTGAGGTTTAGGGTTAGGTTAGGGTGAGGTTTAGGGTTAGGGTTAGGGTTAGGATTAAGGTGAGGTTAAGGTTTAGGGTTAGAGTTAGGGTTAAGGTGAGGCTGAGGGTGAGGGTTAGGGTTAGGATTAGGATTAGGGTAAGTGTTAGGGTGAGTGTGAGTGTTAGGGTTAGGGTTAGGTTTAGGCTTAGGGATACACTGAGGGTGAGGGTGAGGGTGAGGTTTAGGTTTAGGATGAGAGTTAGGGTTCAGGTTAAGTTTAGTGTTAGGTTGAGGGTTAGGGTTAGGTTTACGTTGAGTGTGAGGGTTAGAGTTAGGTTGAGGGTTAGGGTTAGGATGAGGTTTAGGGTTAGGGTTAGGGTGAGGGTTAGGATGAGGATTAGGATTAGAGTTAGGGTGAGGGTTAGGATGAGGGTAAGGGTTAAACTAAGGGTGAGGGTTAGGGTTAGGGTCAGGGTTAG
>NW_027204178.1:0-37946 GCF_024711535.1 Dipodomys merriami | reverse complement strand
GGCTCTGCAAACCTGATTGCATCTGCCATCTTGGTGCCTTTTCTCTTTCTATCATCTGTGAGATGGTCTATGAAGTAAATTAAGTCCAGGCCACAATAGAAGATGCTGCCGGGTGCACTGAGATAGACCTGCTGTCATTGGCAGTGGCTGTTTTCAGGGCACTCAGGACTTCTTTTATCACCGGGAAGTCACCATAAGTTCCAATGATAAGGACCACTTTGGGTACAGACTACTATAAGCATTTTAAAGACCCCTCTGTATGGTATTTTCACAATAATAATCATAATAATAAAAAGAAAGCCTTTGTTTCTCTGAAGGTTACAAGAAATGGGTATTTCTGCAGTTTGAACAGCAGGTGGCACTTTTAACTACTTTACAAGTGAGTCCAGTCTGTTGTTTTTGTTATTGTTGTTGCTGATTTAGCTTAGGATAGAAACCTATGTGATATGGTGAGAGGGCAAAAAATCATTTAAAATGATCTTGGAAACATTAAAAAACCTCACCAGTGAAGAGATTGCAGTCTAAAAGTGTACCAAAAATCAAGCCCTGAACTGCTTGTTCTGTATGAGTGTAGCTAGCACACAGACCTTCTGTAGGTAGCTTTCCTTGTCTGGAACAACCTACTCAAGCTGTGTACAAAGGAAAAGAAACAACACTAGAACTTAAAATTTGGAAATGCCCAGTGCAAGTTGAGATGTATGCATTTCCAGAGCCTTCCTAGCACTAGGGGCTTTTGAACAACAATCTCTTCAACAACAATCTCCTTGGCCTTTGCAAGCTGCCTTTTCAGGTATTAGTCAATATGCATACATAGAAAGCCCCCTTGCTGTGTGCTCTGCCACAACACTAAGACCATCAGTGTTGTAGGATGATAGGGAAACTTTTCCCAGGACAGAATGCAGCCATTGTTATGTTTAGCAAATAATTAACCTGTCAAACTGGGCGCCAGTGGCCCTTGACTATAAACCTAGCTACTCAGGAGGCAGAGATCTGAGTATGCCAGTAAAAAACCAGCTTGGGAAGGATAGGCCTTGAGACACTTATCTCCAAGAAACCACCAGAAAACTGGAAGTGGCACTGTGGCTCAAGTGATAGAGAGCTATACTTGAGCTGAAGAACAGAGAGACAGCCCCTAGGCCTAGAGTTCAAGTCCCATGACCAACAAAATAAAGAAAAAGAAAGAAGGAAGGAAAAAAGAAAGAAAGAAAGAAAGAAAGAAAGAAAGAAAGAAAGAAAGAAAGAAAGAAAGAAAGAAAGAAAGAAAGAAAGAAAGAAAGAAAGAAAGAAAGAAAGAAAGAAAGAAAAAGAAAGAAAGAAAGAAAGAAAGAAAGAAAGAAAGAAAAAGAAAGAAAGAAAGAAACCTGTCATGATGAGAGATATGGCAAAGCTCAAGCCTTTGCAGATAAAGACATCCTGACCTGGGAGATGGCTCAAAAACAGAGGCACTGTTACCTTCTCCTGGTAAGAACCAAAGCTCCCACTGGAGCCCATACCATTAGAATAGAGCAGATGCCCAGCACATGCCTACAGCCCCAAGTCAGTGTGACCAGAGTGATTAGCAGCCAAGCTTCCAAGTCCCCTTTGATTCCTGCCTCCTGGGCACATTGTGGGCCAGCTCAGAAGGAGGTTTCAGAAGAGCATAAAGAGCCATGAAGCAAAGCAGTCGTGTAGAAACGCAAAGCACATGACTCTCACCTCTGGGATTCCAGAGTTATTCTCAGATTATTTTGTGGATAAGAAGATGTGAGTGAATCATCTTGCTTCCTGAAAAATATCTCTGTATAGGTAGGCACTCTTTGCCTCACACTGAAATGCAACCACTTGTCCAAAGGCTGGTCTCATCTGTGGCCAATAAATTTCCTTTTCCCAGCCATCACCCCTTTAACAGACATCTGTATGTTGGCTGATAGCACATCCATGAATGGAGATGTACCTGTGAAGGGTTTGAAACCATAGTGGTCCATGATGTCCTATCACCATTTCTCTCCCACTGTCATCTCAGAATTAGACCAGAAGCTGGTTGCAATCACAGCACATATCAACACAAGACTGTCAATACCAGAACCTTGTCAAAGTCTACTTTAAAGATACCTTTCAGTTTCAATCTATGTCTGACAGAGTATCTACCCCCTACTTTTTTGGTCTAGGATATGTGTAGCTATAAACTAGGAGACTTTTTTTTTAATTGTATTTTATTTTATTTGAGAACATACTGTACAGGGGGGCTACAATTACATGGGCAGGATAATGCATACATTTCTTACCAAACATTGCAGCCTCCTTAAACTAGGAGACTTTTAGAGAATAAGATTAGAGAGAATGGGTCTCCTGGACAGGATCTGCTATAGGTACGACAAGTTGGAAGGAAAAAGGAAACAACATAAGGAAATATCATTAACATGGCCAAAGTGGTCAAAAGACACCTCTCCAATGCAAGAATGTCTGTTCTTGTCAGGCCATGGCCTGGTATGGTGGTGCCACTATACACTCTGGTCCCATTAGAGTAACATAAATGTCATGGCTTCTTCCTTCCACGGCCTAGGCTGACTACCAGAGGTTAATTCCCTGTTTCTACCTCTGCTTTCTAAAAGGGTACACACATCAAGGGGCTTTCTTCTTCCCCCCTACAAATATTCTACCAATGTTCCCTCATTTCACAACTCCTCATTGCCAATCTGGGTGCTGCTTTTCTATGAGTCCTAATGTATCCTCTCCTGAGCCTAACATTTGTTGCCTTTCCTCCTTTTGGTGCTGGGGACTGAACTGAGAGTCATGTGTTTGCCAGGGATGTACTCTACCACTGAGCTGCATCTTCACCTCTGAACTTTGTTTATCATACTTGTCAAGAACTCTATTAAGTATTTGATACAATTACTAAGGTACATGAGAATAAGGGAGATGCTACACTTAGCAATTGGACAAAAAATCACCTATCTATAGGAATCACCTCCACATTAGCTTGTGTGGCAATGAATGCAGAGCTCTGGCTAGGAGAAAACAAAAGTCATGCCTGAAAAATACATGGGGGTCTACTGGTAAAATTATCAACAGGAGTTTTCTAAGGAGTGAGGCATGAGTCATTAATTATGAACCAAGAACTACTTCTTCAAAAGTGTAAAGAAATAAGCCAAAGCCACCAGAAAAGACTCATGAAAAGACTCATAAATGAGTACTTAAGAGAAAACAAAAATGTTCTTAGTCAAACACTGGTAGATAGGATGGGTGGTGCCTCCATCACAGCTTGGCCTCAATCCTTAACCCACTGAGGAATGAGAGTGCCTTGGCCAGGCCTGCCTTCAGTTCTGACCCAGCAACCTTAGAAGATTTGGGGTCATCCAACCTGGTCAGTTCTAGGACTAGAGTCCTAGGGGAGTCAACACTTACTCCCTAGGACTCCCACAATGGAAGCTATTTGCACTTTGATCTCCCTGGGGCAAGGACACAAAACCTGCTTCTAGTCATAGATCACTCTCTGGGACAGTTTTACTTTCTAATGAGTGAGACCAGCTTGGCTTAAAGACCTCTATCCCACCCCTCCCTACCCTACCCCAACCTCAGGCCTGGTAGAGGAAAACTTACGGAACTTACCATCTCCCAACTTTACTAGCAACAAGGGACTTGCACCTCACCCAGAAGTACCTTTTCCTTAGAGCTTTCTATAATTTGCCATATTCCCATAGCCCTGTTTCTGAAGAAAAAGGTGCTCTTACAGGTTATTGGTGGCCATGGAGGAATGCTTGGCACAGACAACCTGCCTGGAGCCTCACTGAAAGAAGAATGAAAGATTCTGGCAAAAAGAACCAGTGACTGATTTGGCCTCCAGTGAAAACAGAAGTGTTTACCTTTTTCCTGGCTATTGTAGGTTCTAAGCAATTGAGATTTCTGTTTCACTCACGTAAAGTAAACATACCCAACAGGCTAGATCCAGCCATCCCTTATATCCTTACAACACCCTGTGGGCCTCAGACAGCTTTGACTGCTGGAAAAGTGAACGTGAGAATGGGTCATTGGGACAGGCCATGTCTCCCCTCCTCTCCTTGACTTGGAAGTACTGTGTCAAGCAGTTCTTGATACACTATGGGACTGGTCAGCTTCTCAGCCTCTCACTCCCTCAAACAGCTAGAGTCACTTCTGTACTTAAAGCTCCAGACACCTTGAGAAACTACCCTGGAAACCAGGAACTTGCACTCATCCTGTGAGTGCTGCTTCATTGCCAATTGAACTCTAAACACAGGGATCAGTGTTCCTGATACTGTTTCTGGGGAATGTGACTGAAATCCCTCTGATGGGACATGAGACAAGAACCTGTGGTTGTCTGAAGAAGTAGCATCTGGATCTAGTTTTCTTTCTCTTCAAACTGCTTTTTTGCTACTTGCATGCTTTTGAGAGATTGAAAACTATAAAACTGGGCCAGGGGGAAAAACAACATTGGCACTTGTCATCCTCCTCTTCAAAATAGCAGAAAAACCATGAATTTAATACTCCTCTTGAGTACCAGTCCTATATTGTTAAGATTAAATCCTTCTGGCCAAATTTATATTTCAAATACACTGAAAGAATAAAAAGGATTCTAAAGAAGAATAAGGGCTCAGGGTATAAAATGTATACTTCTTTATTTATACAAATAGGGTTTTAAAACAATCATATTTAAAAGAAATCTGCATTTTTACATTCACCGTCAGTGAGTTCCTGACAGAGAAGGCTGAGCATGATGATACATAGCAAGGTCCCACTGCAGGACAACAGTAGCTCAGGAAAGCACCATTTATTTGAGAAGCCGTAGGCGGGCTCTGGCATTCCTGTTGCACTGCTAGCAATGGGAAGTCTTAAACCTCTTCTTCCACAAGACTTCTTCAAAT
This sequence comes from Dipodomys merriami, assembly GCF_024711535.1. NCBI lineage: Eukaryota > Metazoa > Chordata > Mammalia > Rodentia > Heteromyidae > Dipodomys > Dipodomys merriami. Next base: position 33,087 of record NW_027204178.1, on the reverse strand, counting down.
TCCCCCTGTTTATCAGCAGTGGCATCTTTGCATTGCTGGTACTTGGACACCGGGTTGTTGATGTTGCTCTCAGCCTCAGTGAACTCCGTCTCATCCATACCCTTGCCTGTATACCAGTGCAAGAATGCCTTGTGCTGCAACATGGCACTGAACTGCTCTGAGGTGTGCTTGAAGGGTTCCTGGATGGCCGTGTTGTTACCAATGAATGTGGCCAACATCGTGAGGCCATGTGGGGGGATGTCACACACAAGTGTCTTCACGTTGTTGGGGATCCATTCTGCAAAGTAGCTGCTTATTTGTTCTGCAAGTTGAGCATCTGCTCATCCACCTCCTTCATGGACATGCGGCCTCGGAAGATGGCAGCCGCTATCAGGTAGCAGCCATGGTGGGGATCACAGGTTACCATCGTGTTCTTGGTGTCAAACATCTGCTGGGTGAGCTTGGGCCCTGAAAGAGCATTGTACTGCTGGCTGGCATGGCTGGACAGGGTGCAAGGCCAGGCATGAAGAAGTTCAGGCAGGGGAAGGACACCATGTTCACAGCCAGCTTGCTCAGGTCTGCATTCAGCTGGGCAGGGAAGCACAGGCAGATGGTGACCTTGCTCATGGTAGCCAACACCAGGTGGTTCAGGTCTCCATAGGTGGGCATGGGCAGCTTCAGGGTGCAAAAGCAGATGTCATACAGGGCCTCGTTGTCAATGTAGAATGTTTCATCTGCATTTTCCACCAACTGGTGGACAGACAAGATGGTGTTGTAGGGTTAGGTGAGGATGATAGGGTTAGGTGGATAAAGGCTCAGCCCAGCACTGGGAACTAGTGTCTGGACGTTAGGGAGGAGGGGTGCCTGTTAGCCATCTCCTATGGACTATGATGACATATCAAATATGAAGTTGTCTGGTCTGAAACTCTGGCCAAATGGTTCCGATCTCACTGAGTCTAAGGTGCCAGTGTCCAACATCTTGGGCAAGGGCATGACACTGAAGGTGTTCATGATGCTGTCTGGGAACTCCTCTCGGATCTTATTGAGAATCAGGGTGCCCATGCCTGACCTGGTGCCACCTCCCAGGGAGTAGTGCAGCTAGAAACCCTGGAGACAGCCACACCTTTCTGCTCACCACTTCCAACACTGACTCCACCAGCGCGGCTCCCTCTGTGTAGTGGCCCTTGGCCCAGTTATTGCCTGCCCTGTTCTGGCCTATCAGACACAAAGACATGATGAGACACATACTCCAGGAATAATGACTGTGCTATATGCATTGTGAAGACTATAGGCTCCTCTGAGCAACTTTGGCTATTATTTTAGATACACTTTGGTGAAATAAAGGAAATGTTTTCTTTTTTTGGGTCCAGTCATGGGCCTGAACTCTGGGCCTGGGCGTTGTCCCTCAGCTCTTCAGCTCAAGGCTAGTGCTCTACCACTTAAGCCACAGCACCACTTCTGGCTTTTATTTCCTGCTTATATGGTGCTGAGGAATCGAACCCAGGGCCTCATGCATGCAAGGCAAGCACTGTACTGCTGAGCCACCTTCCTAGCCCTCAGGAAATGTTTTCAATGTGTCTGGGACCCTACAAATCACCCAGGTTCTAAAGAAAGTAAAGACAATGTGGAGGAAGATACATTTTAACCCAAACCACGTGCGTACTTCTAAAAATGAGCAGAGCCTGGGGATGGGAAGGGGTCTCAGTGGTAGAGTGCTTGCCTCACATGCACAATGCCGTGGGATCGATTCCTCAACACCACATAAACAGAAAAAGCCAGAAGAGATGCTGTGGTTCAAGCGGTAGAGTGCTTGCCTTGAGCTGAAGAGCTGAGGTACAGTGCTCAGGCCCAGAGTTCAAGCCCCACGACCGACCAAAAAAAAATGAACAGAGCCTGCCTCAATACTGGAAAAGTACTTACTTTCACAGGAGGAACAGGAGAACAGAATGGTAAGAGGGAAGCTAAGCTGCAGGCACTTGTCTGCACCTTGCTCATACATAGCTGTGCTTTGATTTCTGGTGTCCTGAAGTGGTTCCCTGTTATTGCCAGGTATTTGAAATGGCCAGCAGCGCTGAAACCTTGTTGGAGGCATTCCCTGCTCGCTGTTCATTCCCTTCAGAGGCTGTTTGCAGACTGGCATTTATCTGTGCTGATTGAGTGGCCAGGGACATGACTCCCATGGACTGAAATAGGTAGGTTAGGTGAGGATGATATCTAGATGGATAAAGGCTCAGCTCAGCTCTGGGAACTGGAGTGCCTGGATGTTAGGAAGGAGGGGTGCCTATTAGCCATCTTCCATGGACCATGCTGACCTACTAAATATGAAGTGTCTGGTCTGAAACTCTATGGTTCCAATCTTACTGAGTCTAAGGTGCCAGGCTCTACGTCCACCATGATGGCCCGAGGAACATATTTGTTGCCTGTGGGAACAAGAGTTGACTTAGGCCTATACTTGACAAGGAACTTAGGGGCAGAGCTTATGATTCTAAGTGGCTCTCAGCATTCATTACAGAAATTACAGCATTTCAGACATGGAAACAGAAAAGATATCTTGAGAATGAATCACCATGCAAGAGGCTTCAGCAACTTTAAGGACGTTTGCAGTTGTCTATTTCCATGCATTTCATTCCTTTGCTTTGGGCATGGTGGCTGAAATCTCAGCTACTCAGGAGGCAAAGATGAGCATCAGGCTTTGAGTCTAATGGGGCAAAAGAAAGATGACAACACCTTTTCTTGTTGTTGTTGTTCATGGTGGGGCTTGAACTCTGAGCCTGGGCTGAGTCCCTCAGCTCTTCAGCTCAAGGCTAGCACTCTATCACTTGAGCCACAGTCCCACTTTCAGTTTTCTGAGTTGTTTATTGTAGATAAGGTCTCAGGGGCTTTCCTGCCCAGGCTGAATTTGAACCATGATTCTCATTTCTCAGCCTCCTGAGTAGCTAGGATTACTGGTGTGAGTCATCATTGCCTATCAGCAAGAACCTTTCTCTTTTTTTGTTAATTTTATTTTTATTGTAAAGGTGCTGTATAGAGGAGTTACAGTTACATGAGTAAGGAAATGAGAACATTTATTGTTGAACATTGTTACCCACTCCTTTGTTGTTCTCCCTTTCCTTCCCCAATTAAAAGTAGCTAGGTGCAGAGCACCATTGGCTCATGCCTATAATCTTAGCAACTGTGGATTTGGAGATCAAAGGATCGCTGTTCAAAGCCAGCCTCGGCAGGAAAGTCTGTGAGACTCTTATCTCCAATAAACTAATAGAAAACCAGAAATGGCACTGTGGCTTAAGTGGTATGGCTGCTTGTCTTGAACAGAAGAGTTGGGGCACAGTGCATAGGCCCAGAGTTTAAGCGCCACTGCTGACAAAAAAACAAACAAAACAAAAGAGCCAGGTGTGGCTCTTCAGCAAGTAAATGTAGAGGAATTCAAGTATAATGCTTTCCTGGGGAAAATACATAAAATACATATTTCTTGTGTTATAATGTTTCAATAATTGTTATCAAATAGCACATTTCCCTGTATTCAAATACTCAGAGCAACCTTGGGCAATTACTTGCAATTTGCCATTTAACCTGATTTTTCAAAAGGGATATCAGTTAAAATAATATAAACATGAGTTTGAGATTGCCCCCTTCCTAAACAATCACATGAAGAAAACTGGCCATCCTTCCTGATATGCAGGATCTAATAAAGACACAACATAAAATACTGCTCATAGGAGTGACACAATCCCACACAACTCTCAACCAAGGAACCACAAGATTAAAGTCTTATATCTTACTTAAGCAATATCAACACAAAATACCAAGGTGAGGACATCCCCAAATGTAGATCCATAAAACTCAAATACATTAAATAGCTCTGTCCTTTTGTTTGCACTTTTTCATTGGTTTATTACACAGGAAAACCAATTATCTACGATTCTGTTTGTATACAATAATGTAGAATGGAAACTCTTTATATAAAATTAAATGAATTTCACATTGACATTTACAAAAACTGAAAATCTACTCTGTAGACTTCAGTAAGGTTGTTTGTATTAGGAAAGACAATATGAATCATTTAAAAGCAGTGTTTACACATTATTATTGGGTTTTTCTACATCACAACAATGTTTTTTACTTTAAAAACCTTAAAAAGAATTTATTGTTGGCTAAGTATTCATATTCAAAATGCTGAAGTCCAGAAGTGTTATAGATTTCAGGGTGAGACACTTTATTTATGCTTTGTGATTTGGACTATTCACATATATATTAGTGACTGAACATCCCTCTTTAAAATTTTAAAATTTTCAATTTCAAAAATTTTCTTTTTAGAAATTTAATCTGTATTTTAAAGAGGGCAATGCAACTGGGCTCTGGTTGCTGAAGGGTGAAATTCTAGCTACTCAAAAGTCTGAGATCTTAGGATCGCAGATTGAAGCCAGCTGGGGCAGGAAATTCTGGGAGACTCTTATCTCCAAGAAACTACCTGAAATAGTTGGTGCCATGCCACCTCCTATGCCACCTCTGCATGAGATCGTGTTAGACAAAGAGCTTTAAGGAAGCATGCCTGCAGGAAGAGGGTGTTGGTTCAAGGCATCCCATACACTTGGCTGCACCTTTATAGCCTCTACCTTTATTCTTACTATATTCTTCTTGGCTGTACATTCGTTGCTTTTATTCTCATTTTGGCTATTTTTCTATTGATCCGTGAACAGAGCATGTTGTTTCTTTCCAGTCCAATGGAGATGACTTCTCTAAATAATAAAGACTAGGACCAAAGATTAAATGTGGGCGATGCCCCAATCAATCTATCATCTGATGTGACGCTGCCTCCAAAAACTCCTACAACTTCACAAGCGGTTTTGCAGCTCACGCATAGTAAACATAAAAACTTAAAATTTCCAAATATGTTACAACAAGCAGAATTAATGAATTAAACTAAGCTAGAAGGAGTTATCCCAGAAGCCCAGAGAGTTCTAAAAAAAGGAACCCCTGATAATAAAAGGAAAAGAAAGATTGAAGAGATGAAGGACAATGCCTATGCCCAGAGTTGAAACCCCATGACAAGAAAAAAAAATCCAGGTGTGGCTAGTCAGCAAGTACAGGTAGGGGGAATTCAGTAAAAGGCTTTCCTGAGGAATTCACAAGTGTATACTCAAAAATTAAAACAAAATATATGGTGGAGTGGCTCAGGTGGATACAGCACTTGACTTACAAGATGGAGGCCCCAAATTCGAACTACAATACCACCCTAAGAAAGGCAGGAACTCCTTCCTTGTCATTAGTATTCCTAGGGACCTATTCTGCCACGGTATTGGAAGCCAGTTGGGAGACACTCACTAGCTGCCTCATTGTAATACACCTCGATTCTCTGCAGCTGTAAGCTGCTGTCTACATAGTAGTTTCCAGTGCAGTCAATGTTGTGCTCATTGCTTAGCATTTCCCAAAACTGAGATGGAAATAGAAGTGTATTATGGCCTAGAATGTTAACTGTCCAAACAATGGATTTTAAAATAACTATAAGAAACCCAAGTCCTGTTGACACAACTATTTTTGTAAAAAAATTAGATTTTTTAAATTAAAAAAGCACAAAAATTGATAGTATTTTAGCTTTGTTAATCTCTTTGCTATCTTGCTGAATAGAAGACATCTGGGTTCTCCTATGAGTATTCTATCTTATGGGATACCATATTCTGTTTGGATTCTATGACCAGAACCTGGTCTTATATGGACATTAAGTTGCCAAAGCAGTAACTTGAAGACTCAGCTAGAAGGGTCTCCAGAACCCCAAGGGTCCTCAGAGCATACACTGATTTAGACAACCACTGATTTAGAAAACACCCAACTTAAGGGAACTGAGTTAGGGCATGAAAACTCAGAGAAATTTGCATTAAGGTGGACGAACTGTTCTCAATTATCTGATACTCATCAGTTGACAAAAAGGGAATCCTCTGTATCTGTCAGCTCAAAGACACTGCACTCCTTTCATTCAAATCAGACCAAAAATGCATTAGTCTATTCCCAGGAAACTAAGTACAATGACTTGAGTCTCAGGTAAGACAAAGACATGCAAGCCTTGCTTAAAAAACCACACCCACCTGGGCCACACAAATTAGGGAAATTGGGGAAACTATCTGGGGGACTTGATTTCCAGGAGGTTAGGGACTACTATGGAGCCCCACCTACCTCAGCCTAGACATGACCACCACCACCTGCACCCTCCAACCCCATCCTCTTCCTCCTCATCCCCCTAAATTTGAGACTAGGATCCTAGGCCAGTGTCATGCTCCCCTTTGCGCCAATCTGGTTGCCACAGTGGCTTGCCGGTATGTACATGATCTCCCTCACGGTGTAGGGCTGCAGAGCAGTTGGATGCGTGTCCTCAGCAGTGGTGTACACAGAGGCAAACAGGTAGGGCTGGGGAGCAGGAATCTGACACAGCCAACTCAGATCCCCATTTAAACCTCTGGTTGTTACAGGGGCAGAGGAGATGGGGTGGACTTGATAGGCAGAGCCAGTAGGTGCTCCAGCTCATTCTCCCTACTGCTGGGTAATCAGAGATAGCTACCTGTTATCACTTAGCCCTGGCATCCAGCTGTCAGCCTCAAGTCAATTAGCACAGCTGCCACTCTATTTGGAACCTCTTGTCACACTGCCATCCACGTCCCACCCTGACTCACAAGAGAGGCTGAACCCTGGAATCCAGGAAGCAAGAGGAGGGGCTTCCTTTACACAAGGTACTTGTGCCAGAAGCCAAGAACAAGCCTACCTTCTATTTTTGATAGGAGGGCCTAGAACTGAAGGGGCACGTTCAGCTGTGATCCCAAGAACAAGCACAAACTGTTGGATTCCATGACTGATTTCCATTCTGGGAAGAGTCAGGGGCTTAGGGCCTTGCCTTCATACTCAGGTTTTCTTTTCTTTTCTCTTAAAAGCAGCTTGCTTTATTACTTAAGCCATAGGTCTACTACAGTCTACTTTTTGTTTCATTTGGCTTTTGCTCCAAGCATGAGAACTCAGCTCCTGCTCTGTGTGTGTGTGTGTGTGTGTGTGTGTGTGTGTGTGTGTGTGTGTGTGTGTGTGTGTGTGTGTGTGTGTGTGTGTGTGTGTGTGTGTGTGTGTGTGTGTGTGTGTGTGTGTGTGTGTGTGTGTGTGTGTGTGTGTGTGTGGCCGGAGTTAGGCACGTTGGTGTTAGGGCTTGAAATTAAGGCCTGGTGACTCTTTTTGAGATTTTTACTATTATTGAGATTAGGTGATTACCTAAATTTCTCTTATTTCAGAATATTGTGGAATAGTGATATTTAGTTGAAGTCACAAACATATTTTAACCTTCACAATGCAAATTGTCATTATTATGGTTGTTAAAGTTTGTGAATTCTATAAGCTTTGACAATACAATTCTATAAGCTTTGACAATACAATTATTTCTCCCAGGTGATATATACATTTCTTTCCTTTTGCTTATTGTAAGACGTTCTGTCTTTCACTCTCATTCCTCTCCTCTCTTTCTGAGGTTTTATTGATTTACTTAGTTAACTGAAGGGTAGGTGGCTCTACTACTTGAGCCACAGCTAAACTTCTGCCTTCTTTAAGTGATTAATATGAGGCAAGAATTCCATGGGTAGTCCAGGGCAGTACAGAAAGGCTTGAAATCTGATGATCAGAGTTCAAAGTCAGCCTGGGCAGAAAAGTCAATGGGACTCTTATCTCCAGTCAACCTAATAGGTGGAAGATAGTAGAGCTGTAGCCTTGAGCAAAACACTTCAATTTTAAGTCCCTCAACTGAACACACTGAAGCAAGTTTCATGGACTTTCCTGTCCAGTATGGCTTTGAACCATGACCTACAGATTTCCGTTTCCTTAGCATTCAGAATTATAAGTGTGAGTCAACATTTACAAATCTTTAATTACCTCTTCTTTCACCTTTTCAGTTATTTATTCTTTCTTTCTTTCCTTTTGACATTTGTTATTAGGCGCTAGCTCTTATGCTGTTTTTTTGTTTCCCTTGAAACTACCATGCCCTACAACTTTGACCACAGGTAAACTACAGGCTGTTTTTCTTTTTTGCAGCTCTTTTTCTAGGGCTTAAACTCAGGTCACAGTGACTGAGGTTCTATTTTTTTTAATTGAGTGGTGGTTCTTAGGTCTTGAAATTAAGTCAAGATGACTTTCCTTGAGGTTTATTTATTTTTACCTTAATAGTAGCTGGTTTCACTACTTGAGCCACAGCTCAACTTTTGCATTTTTTGTGGTTAATAGGAGATTAGAATATCAATAGAAAGTCAAGAGCATTACAGAAAGGACTGAAATCTGAGAATCATGGTTCAATGCCAGTCTTGGGCAAGAAAGTCAATGAGACAATTATCTCTAACAACCACCAAGAGGTTAGAAGAAGTAGACCTGTAGCCATGAGCAAAACATAGCAAGTTCAAGCCCCCATACTGAACACAGTAAAATATGTCTCCTGTACTTTCCTGCCTGGGCTGGCTTTGAACCACAGTCCTCAGTTTTCAGTAATCTGAGCAGGTAGACTTACAGTTTTGATTTAGAAAGCCTTAATAGCTCCTTTTCCACCTTTTCATTTATTTGATTGTCCCTTCCCCCTTTTTCAAAGTTTATGTCCTTTATTATTAGGGCCTACTCATTTATGCTCAGTATTTAATTAATTAATTTATTGATATTGTCAGTTGGGGGCTTGAACTCAATGCCTAGGAACTGTCTGTCAGGGACACAGCAGGTACACTACTATTTTCAGACACAGTGCCACTTCTACTTAGTTGGAAAAAAAACAGTCACCAGGGGACTTTTTAGCCGAGGCTGGCTTCCAAATGTGATTCTCAGATCTAAGCTTCCTGAGTAGCAAGGATTACAGGCATGAGCCAGAGGCACCTGGCTTGTTTTTTTAGATCAAAACTAGCAGGCTCTACATTTAGGCCACACTACTTCACTGTCCATGAGATTTTTGGCCTTTTGTTTTTTGCTCAAAGCTAGCAGGAACAAAAACTCAACTCCTGAGGGTTCTTTTGGGGGGGAGGGGAGGCTTGAATTCAAGGCCTAGTGACTATGAGGGTTGTTTTGTTTTATTTTGGGTATTTTGTTTTTCATTTCAAAGCTAGCAGGCTCTACTACTTGAGCCTCAGCTCAACTTCCGCCTCTATTTTTCTTTTAGTGGTTAATAGTAGATAAGAGTCCCATGGGAACCAAGGCACTACACAGTATCCTAAAATCTAAGGATTACAGTTTAAAGCCAGCCTGGGCTAGAAAGTCCATCAGACTCATCTCCAATTAACCAGATGAGACAGGAAGTAGTATTTTTAAACTTGAGTAAAAACCCTCAAGTTCAAGCCCATGTCTAGCACACTCAAAAAGAAGTTAGTTGGACTTTCCTGCCCAGGCTGGATTCGAACTGTAATCTTTACATTTCAGCTTGGATTAAAGATATGAGTCTATATTATAAAAAACTAATTGGCTCTTTTCTTCTTCACATACATTTATTTATTTGTTGGTTCTCTCTCTTGTTTTTAGGGCCTCACCAATCTTGCTGAAGGATAGAATGCTCTAAAAGTTTAGTAACAGTTGCAATTTGGTTCATTTTTTGGTTTTGGTGGTTAGTAGGAGGGAAGTATAGACACTCCCACAAGGTCCTGAATTATACTGATTGCGGTTCATTGTCAGAGGACAAGGAAAGTTCATGAAATTCTTATCTCAAATTAACCTCCAAAAGATTGGAAATGGTCAAGCAAAAACTTGTAGATCATATCCCAGAAAGGAACACACACACACTCATACACACACACACACACACACACACACACACACACACACAATGGGCTTTTTACACACACATACACACACACACACACACACACACAGTGGGCTTTCCTGTCCTGGCTGGCTTGGAATAGTAATGCTCGATTTCAGTGTTTTGAGTAGCTAGAATTTCAAGTGTGAGCCACCAGTTTCTTGTTAATTTTTATCATTTCTAAGACTCTTTGTGCTCTCTTGTACTTTTTTAAAAATTTATTTTGTGGTTGTCTTAGTGCTAGATCTGTTTTTCACTTACCTTTTTATAAAACTTTTTTTTCTTAGCTTTATCTTAGCTTTTTTTAGGCTCAAGGTTGCTGCTCTACCACTTCAGCCACAGTTCCACTTCTTTTTGCTGATTAGTTGGGAATAGGAGGCTCATTGACTTTCCTACCCAGGCTGGCTGTGAACCACAGTCCTCAGATTTGAGGATACTGTGTAGTGCCCTTGAATTCCTGTGGGACACTTCTGTCCTATTTACCACCAAAAGATAAAGAGAGTGGGGCAGAAGTTGATCTGTGGTTCAAATAAGAAAGCCTGCTAGCTTTGAATTTAAAAAAAATACTTGGAAGTCTAATTCTGGTACTAATTGTACACTATTCAAACAAAACAAAACAAAACAAAAAACAAAAACAACTTATGCGCAGTGACCAGGTAATTAGGATTCCTAACTGATAATCTGAACTCATTTCCCAAAGCCTTTTTAAGATATATATGGTCATTTGTGTCAGCTGAGGAGAGATTAAAGAACAAGGCTTTACAGGCCAGTTACTCAGGACTTGGAAATCAGGATCCATTGGCAAAGCTTTTCAGAAAATGACTAAAAACTCACTCTTCACAATTCCAAATTGTTCTTCCTTCTGTGCAAGGGAAAGAGGGATGAGAAGGAAGAAATATGGGAACTAAGAAACCTCAAACAAGGTAAGTTATGTTAACTTTATTAGATAAAGTAAAACATAGGTGTACGATGTGCATTCCAGAAAAGGACATGTCACCTCTGTGTGGATCCCAGTTAATTTAGTTAATCGATGGTAAGAAGTAAAACCCACTATTGTATTTATAGAAAGGAGGTACATGGCAGGCAAGTCAGTTCACTAACTTCAAGGATTTTGAACATAAAGGAGTGAAAGTGTTTGATTCTGTTTGGGCAACAGGAAGGAACAGAGCTGAGGAGGACTGAGATGTGCAGACATTCCCCAAGAAAGATCTCACTGACATCAGTTCTTCAGATGCATGCTGGTTGCCAGTGGCTTATGCCTGTAATACTACTCAGAAGGCTTAGATCTGAGGATTGTGGTTTGAAGCCATCTGGGATAAGAAAGTTTGTAAGTCTTTTATGTTTTACAACTCAAGAATATTCATATTTGTTGCTAATTGCAACCCAAGGCAGTGCAATAGGATACCAAGCTGAAGAAAATTAGAAAATACCAGACAGGTATAGAGAAAAAGAAAAAAAAAATCAATGAGGACCTTGGGTACCAAGGCTTACTGGCACCTGGGCCCCAGGTCACACAAGCAATTATATTTATTTGAATTCATGCTGGGAATGTTACCATGGATACATGCAAAAATGAAGCTTCTATATTGCAATCAGAGCCACCACAGTGAGTGAGAAACACTGGTTCCCTTTTTGTTTTGAGAAAGGAGAATGCAACCCAGAGAAAATCCAGACATTTGGTCTATTTTATCTAGCTTCCTAGGTTAAGTTGTCAATTCTTTTACCTCCCAGGCTTCAAGGCCTTTAAAGCACTATGGAAGGGGGCAATAGCTTAACCCTCTCCAGAGCTGTGCTTTTTTGTAAAATTGTGAAAATACCATACAGAGGAGTACAATTACATTGGCAAGATAGTGAGTACATTTCTTATCAAGCATTCTTACCTCCTCCTTTGTTTCCGCTTACCATCCCTTCCCCTCTCAACCCCCCTTCTCTCCCTCCACCCCCCACCGAAGTTGTAAAGTTCGTTTTTCAACATAACATCTTATACATTTCATTGTTGTAATGGGGTCACCTGTAACCCTATTTATATATTTATTTATTGATTGATTTTTTATTGTGAAAATACCATACAGAGGAGTTACAATTGCATGGGCAAGATAATGAGTACATTTCTTATTAAGCATTGTTGCCTCCTCCTTTGTTTTCCCTTCCTATCCCTTTCCATCTCCCATCCCTCCCCCCATCCCTCCCCACACCCCTCCCTCCCGCTCTTCCTACCCCCCCCAAAGTTGTAAAGTTCGCTTTTCGACATAATGTGTTGTACATCTCATTGTTGCAATGGGTCCACCAGTATCCCTATTTAAACAATTTGTTTTTCTTCCCTTCCTTTCCACAAATTATACCAACATCAAATACAGTGAAAGCAGGGCTAATACCATGGGGGAGGTACATATAAAGCAACAAAGAAATCATTTTATAAGTATGTTGGAAACAATCTCAAGAAAGAAAAAAACTTTGAATCCTTATCTTGGGGTTCATTTCACCTAACATCAACTTGTCTGACAGTTTCTGTTTGTCTCAGACATATACTAGTTATTTCAAATAACTTTGGGCCTGGCTTACTTCACAGAGCTGTGTTTTAACCTTTGCATGGTCAGCTCTCAGCTTTCTGAGTACTATTGAGGTGGTGTTCCAACCTCTCAAACCTTTTCCAGGTTCAACAGCTCAGCTCGAGTCTCCTACACCTATTAATATTAATAGTATAGATTACAAACAGTAAAAAGATAAAAATAACATTATACATTTAAACAGAAATAACTGACTGCATTCATTTATCCAGGACAAAAAATTTAGCACTGCTGTTTAAGTCACTAATAACACTTTTTTAAGATATACTTTCATGGATTTCATAAAACTTCCTATATACTCCTTAGAGTGTCTTTTTACCTCCCATTTTTATTTATTGCATTTGCATAGTAGTATATCATCCTTAAAATCATATCACCTCATAATTAAAGTTTATCTTGTAAGTAAATACTTATGAGACTCCAATAAAATATCAAAAAAGCTGAAAGTGGATCTGTGGCTTAAGAGCTATAGTACAAGCCTTGAGCAAAAGAGGCTCAGGGGCACTGTCCAGGCCCAAAGTTGAATCCCTAGTGTCCACACATATACCCCCCACCCCCACCCCAGACCCCACACACAATCAGATGATAATGTCTATGAAGTTCTTCCTTAGGATGATCTTGGTGATGTCAGCAACTGTATGAAGTTTCTATCTCTCTTCCATGCATTTGTGGTAGTAGACAGCAGAGTCACTGTAGTATAACATGTGTCTAAGATGGCATTAGCAAAGGCTATCATGTAACATATGCAACATAATGTCCAGCTCTCTTGATGGTAGATCTGCACATCTTGAGACTTGATGTGACCCATGTACTCCTAAACTCGCTTTCCCATCCTCTGTGCCACCTGCTGCAATGATTCACTATCCACACCAAATAGGCTTTCATAACCTTTCCCTAATTATCTGAATACTGGATGCCAGAGATGTCATGGAGACACTCTGTGGCTATTCCCCTCCCCTGACAGTCCATTTTACCTCCTATGCTCTCCTCACAGATGTGGGCAATGGTCTCTGAGAGACTTCGTGCCTCATCTTGGAGAGATTTAGTTTCATTGTATCCATAAGCTTTGGGAAATCATGCAGTGAAGGGTCCAGGTTAGGAACATAGCTCCTCCTTCTGCAGGTTTTCCTGTATGTTCTCTTGGCCATTGAACAGAAGGGGGGTCTCTGAAAGGGAATTTATATGGTGTTCTCTGTCTGTCTTGGTCCATATAACATAGAACCACTTTCCCATCCCTTTAATGATTTAGACATGCTCCATGTGATTTGTGCTGCACTGCTCTCAATGTAGTAACAATGTAGAGGACACAACTGGATGTTGTATGGATAGCTGTCCATACTTGGGCATGAGTCCCCTTCCAGCCAGGGCCCATAACTCCATGCTGGGAAAGTGAGAGGAAGATTAGCTGGCTTATATCTATGTAGTCTGAATGACCCCAGGAGGCATTGAGGCCTCCTTTTCATGTCCATGGCCCCTCAGCATATTGATAAAGAATGACACACCATGCCCAATCATCACCAAAATGCTCACCTGGTCCTGGGCATTATCACCACCATCTCACCCACTTCTAGAATATTCCCTTTTTCAAGGCATTGCCAATCCTCCTTGCATTCTCAGTTAAAATACTGCTGTCCATGAGTAAAGAGCAGAAGACAAGGAAGCAGCTACCCTAGGGAAAGTAAATACTGGACCTCTTCCATGGTGAGAAGATAATGCAACCTGCAACTATAAAATAGCGAAGGACTTAAGATGGTTGTGCACACAGTTTGTGTAGAAAAAATGCCAGACCTAGTATGCCCTGTTCAGAGTTTCAGTCCATAATCGTCTCTAACAAAGTCATCTCAGGTACAGATAAACCAAGTTCATAGTGTCTTTCCTTCTTTTATTCTGTGCCTTTCTGGGGCTTGCAATCAGGAAATGGGTACTATACCTGTAGTTTGTTTTTCCCCTCAAGTCTACTGTTTTACCACTGGAGCCACAACTCTACTTCTAGATTTTTTTTGTACATAATTTGAGATAAAATTCGTATAGGCTTTCCTACCCAAGTTGGCTTCAATCACTGATCCTCAGCCTCATGAATAGCTAGGAGTACAGGCTTGGCCACTGAGCCTGGCAGCAATACTCTTCCTTTTTTATTTCCTTTTCTTTATTTTTTTTGTCAGTTATGGGCATGAATTCTGGGCTTGGGCACTGTCCCTCATCTCTTCAGATCAAGGCTAGTGTTCTACCACTTGAGCCACAGCGTCCCTTCCAGCTTTCTTTCTGCTTATATGGTACTGAAGAATTGAATTCAGGGCCTCATGAATGCAAGGCAAGCACTCAACCATTGAGCCACCTTCCCAGCCTCATTTTCATTTTCTTAAAAAATATTATTAGGAATATGATGTTCAGAGGGGTAACAGTTAAGTCAGTTAAATTAAACAGTTGTCAGGTAATGAATACATTTTTGGGGGATAATTACACCCCTTCCCTTGCTCTCAGTTTATCCCTCCCACTGTGGCTTTTTTGTGGTTAACTGGAGATAAGGGTCTTCCAGACTTTGCTGCCCAGGGTGACTTTGAACCACAATCCTCAGACATCAGTCTGCTGATGAGCTAGGCTTGAGCTTTAAAGTCAGGATGACTATTCTGAAGGTTGTTCTATATTTTCTATGGGCTGTGGGCCTGAATGGACTTAGGCAGTGAATGCCAGGCAGGTCTGTCATCTGGAAGCATGTGTCCTACTTAAGCCTGACTGGCTCTCAGAACAGATAGGTGATGCTTTCAGAGCAAGAACCAGTGTGTACTAGCTCAACAGAAGTCCTCACTATATTTATCTCATTCAACAACTACTGGGTTGCTTATCTTATCAACACTTTTTCTTTCTTAAGAATATATGTATTGTAAGATTGCAGTAACTACAGATTTGTAATGGCCTAAGAATATATGTGTGTTATCATATTTAATATCCAAACTACATAACTGCTCCAAATCATGTTTTATTTATCTTAAAGTAGTTCTTGAATAATACTCTTTATTAGTAATGATATTATTAATATAAGTATTAAAGTTCTTCAAACATGTTTCTCTTATTAGATTAATCCTTACAGTGACATTGAAAACACCTTCTGGAGCAGCAATGGAAAAGATACTTGGTGAATACTAAGAATGAGGGATGAGAAGTGTGAAAAACTAAGAGACTTACAAGTGTGACTGGGAAACATCTTCCACAGAGCAGAACCCCAGACTTTTGAAGGTATGTCAGTGTGAGAATAGGTCTTCAACCAGTTCACATGACCACATGGGTGAGTCTCAATGTTGCCACATAGATTCCTATATGAAAGACTCATGTCTGATGGGCTTTCACAATGCCAGATTTATGAAAGTTTGCTGTCTTCTTTCCTTCAATATTACTTCATACTTTAGTATTGAGTGCATTTTTTCTTTAAAGCATGAAAAAAACACCATCTTTTGGACTGAGGTGTTTCCTGTCTCCCTAAGAATAGCTCTGGTATTTAAGAGGATTCCTGACAGGTTCCAGTGCCTCACTTCTTTAATACCAGCTACTCATGAGGCTGGGATTTGAATATCACAGTCGAAGCCTGCCTTGGTAGGAGAGTCCATCAGAATCTCATCTCCAATCAACTACCAAAAAAGCCAGAAGTGGAGCTGTAGAGAAGCCTGAGCCCCTGCCCAGCCTTCAGGCACACACACACACACACACACACACACACACACACACACACACACACACACACACGTGTCTTCCTGCCAGGCTTGTCCATGGGGTCCCATGAAATTGTTGGAGACCTCTCTTCAAAGGGACTCACCCTTGTATTCATGCCATTAATGTGGAAATTGACTCTCAGTCACCTATAGATCTATTGGTTCAGATTGTGTATTTTGCATCCCACTTCCTCTGCTTGTTTTCTGAGGTGAGTCTTATAGCTCAATACAGCTGTCCATACACTTCAAGATGCTGCTTATGATCTCAGGGCCTGCATTCACACTCCAAATGGAAAAATAAAATATAACCTGAGGGTCTTGTTTAAATAGGGATGCAGGTGGACCTATTGCAACAATGAGATGTACAAGTCATTATGTCAAAAAACGAACTTTGCAACATTGCTGGGGGGGGAAGATCTGGTAAGGGGTCAGGGAAGGTATGGGAAGAGATGGGAAGGAAAACATAGGAGGAGGCAACAATGTTTGATAAGAAATGTACTCATTATCTTGCCCATGTAATTGTAACCCTTTGTACAGTATTTTTACAAAACAAAAACAAAAACAAGAACAAAAAACAAAAAAACAAATCAGCAACTTGCAGATGGCTGCCGGTTTTACATTTGTTTTCTTTGCAAGGTGACCATACTGGGTCTGAATGACATGGCTGAAAAGTGTTTCTAACCTGGCATTGCTGAAGTCTGGCAGGCTACCAAGGAAGCCATAGGCCAACACGGCCACATAGGCCCTGTGTTCGAAGCCTGGTCCTGACCCCTACCAATGCAGGGAGATCCTAAGAGTCTGGTTCCTATACATAGGAATACCAATAGAAGGTTATGAATGTCAAGGTTGAATTAGTTGTTCCTTAATGATAATACTATAAAATTAAACAGAGTGATTTTAAGAGGCCAATGGATTTTAATGGATATATTTTGACACATTAAAAGAATACTATTAATTACATGGACACAATAGATTCAGGACAGTAGTTGATTTAATCAATATTTCATTAAGGATGGAAATGAAAATATTAATTACATGGAGGCATAATAAATACCCAAGAATTGCTAGGAATGTAGTTTATATAACTGAAGAATGTATAGACATCTCTGGCACTCTTTAAAGATCTATATTTATTTGTGTAGTACCATTTGCATGTCAATCTGTTCTTATTTTGTCAATCCCTGGGGCTTGATCTCAGGTGCTGGGAACTTCTTGTAAGCTCTATATGCCCCAGGCTGGTGTGCTGACACTCACCCATTCATGAATTGGGCCATGTAGGCTATGAGTGCAGATGCCAGCCCTCAGAAAAATTGAATGGTGGAGTAAGAAGCCTATGGTGACACATGTTTTCCTTTTCTGTGAAAGTCCTGGGTGTCAGGTGTGAAGTTTCATACATAGGCAAATCTATATCTTATGTAATAAATGTAGTAAATGTTTCATGTGTAATAACAGTCAATAAAAATAAATGGTAAATAAATAAAATAAAACAAAAAATAAAATGAATAACTACACTAAGTGCAATATGGAGTCAACATACAGGGCTCGATCTCAGGGCCTGGGAACTGCCTGGCAGCTGAATTGGCTAGAGGCTGCTGTGCTGGCAGTCACCCATTCATGAACTGAGCCTTCTAGGCCCTGAGTTTAGATACCAGCACTGCCAAAAATGTAATCATGGAGTGAGAAGCTGAGTGTGACACATTTTCCTCTTCTTTGAAAGTGCTCGGTGACAGGTAGGATGTATAAATTGTATGCAAATCTATATGCTATGCAATAGGATGTCATAAAGGTAAGAAATGACATAGGTGGAAGAAAAACAGATTGAATTAGTAGTGAATCATTCTGGGATAAAATTCAACGCAATTATTATAGGACTTGAATTAAGTTTAATTAATATTTTATTGAGCATTAAGAGAATAAAAATTACATGGAGACATAATTAAATACCTAATAATGGGTAGTAACACACGATGCATAATTTAATTTGTCTCATTTATAAAATATATGATTATATGTATGGATGTGTGTACATTTATGATAAATAATAACAGGATATTGAGTAATTATTAATGCTTTATTAATTGTTCAACTGGGACACATCATTAAATGGAGACATAATTTAAAACCTAATAATTGGTAGTAATATTATCTATAATTCAATAATATACAGACATCTATCTTTTTGTGTATATAATACTTATATACAGGAAGCTCTACCTATTTATACCTCGTTCACTCCTGGGGCTCGGTGGTTGAGTGCTCGCCTAGTAAGCAAGAAGCCCTGGGTTGGATTTCTCAGTGCCACATAAACAGAAAATCCAGAAGTTCTGCTGTTTTTCAATCAATTGAATGCTAGCCTGGAGCACCAACACTTAGGGACATTTTCTAAGCCCTTACTCAAGACCCAGGACTGCCGCCAAAAAAAGGTAGAATGTTCTACCTGCAATGATATAAGGACAGGACTTCAAATACATCAGCACAGAGCAAGCTAGGAGTCTGGTGCTGACAGCTGCCACCTAACCTGACTTAGCTATATGTAAACCGCTGCAACCCAGCTGCATGGAACCAGACACTGATGGCTGGCTTAACCCCATCATCCTAACTGTTTGGGAGCTTTAAAACCCAGCCCTGGTAGGAAGTCTGTTAGACTCTAAAATGTGGCTCCTAGTGGCAGAGCTCTAGCCCTGAGCAAATGTTATTAGAACAGTATCCACATGCTTTGAGTTCAAGCCCCATGGTTAACCCCCCACAAAAAAACACCCCTCTAAACCATTAGATGTGATCTTGTGTGGTTTGTGAAATGTTCCTCAAAGAGGGGTAATACTGATGAAACCACCCTAATTCTAATGACAATTTGTGGAATAGAGCTATGTGCTGAGCCCTTCATAGGGTGCTCTGTGCTGAGTCTTGCACAGGGTGCTATGTGCTGAGTCCTTTACAGGTTGCAGTGTGCTGAGTCCTGCATTGGGTGCTGTGTGTTGAGTCATGCAAAGATTGTCACGTGCTGTGTCCTTCATAGGGCACATTCATTCATCTGGTACTTGTAAGATCTCCACAACTGAGATGATTTTGCAGACAAAAAATGTGATATATATATATATATATATATATATATATATATATATATATATATATCACATTCTATGCCTCCATAAGAAAAAATGACATTGCCACATTTGTTAGGAAATGGAAAGACTTGGAAAAAATTATATTAAGTGAAGTAAGACAGGCCCAAAGAAACATAGGTCCCATGGTTTTCCTTATTTGCAATAACTAGTATATGCCTGAGACAAGCAGAAAATGTCAGATATGTTGCTCTTAGGCGAAATGAACCACACCATAAGGATTCAAATGTTTTTTCTTTCATGTGGTTGTTTCTAACATATTAATAAGATGATTTATTTGTTGCTTTGTAGGTCTCTCCCCCACAGTATAACCCCTGTTTTCACTGTATTTGATGTTGGTATAATTAATGGAGGGGAAGGGAAAAATCAAATTGTTTAAATAGGGATACAGGTGGACCCATTGCCACAATGAGATGTACAATTCATTATGTCTAAAAACGAACTTTACAACTTGGGGGGTGGGGAGTGAGGGGGAAGGGATAGGAAGGGGAAACAAAGGAGGAGGCAACAATGCTTACTAAAAATTGTGTTCAATACTTTGCCAATGTAATTGTGACCCCTCTGTACAGTATTTTCACAATAAAGAAAAACAGGAGTTTGATTAAAAAAAGAATATTGTGGCTCAGATGTGTCCCCATGGCATGGACAAAATTATGTATAACTGAAGGCTAGTGAGTTGTCTCATGCAGACAATTGTTTTGTTCTATTTTTACTCAGTCATGTACATTGAACTTGGGGCCTAGGCACTGACCCTTACCTCTGGGCTCAGGATAGCCCTCCACCACGTGGAGCCAAGGAACCCCTTGCAGCAGAGTGCCACTGCCTAGGGGTCTATAGCTGAGGTCTGTCATCCTGCCATCTCAGGAAGCTGAGATCTGAGGATCTGGGTTCCAAACTATCTCAGACACAAAAGGTCCCAGGAGACTATTATCTCCATTGACCACTAAGAAACCTGAAGTGAAGTTTGGTGTTTGTGGCTCATGCCTGTCATCCTAGCTACTTAGGCAGATGAGATCTGAGGATCATGGTTCAAAGCTAGGCTGGGCAGGAAAGTCCTTGAGACACTTAACTCCAACGAACCACAAGGAAACCTGAAGTGGTGCTGTGGCTCAAGTGGTAGAGCACAAGACTTGAGCTGAAGAGCTCAGGGACAGCACCCAGGTCCAGACTTTAACTGCTACAACAGACAACAACAACAACAAGAAAAACACAGAAACAAACTAACCAACCTGAAGCAGAGGGCTGGGAACGGGCCTTAGGGGTAGAGTGCTTTGCATATATGAAACCCTGGGCATGATTTCTCAGGACCACATCACTAGAAAAAAGCCTGAAGTGTCTCTGTGGCTCAAGTGGGAGAGAGATATCCTTGTACAAGAGAAACTAGGTACACTGCTTAGGTCCTAAGTTCAATCTCCAGGACTGGTGTATGCACGAATGCACATGGACACACACATACACACACACACACACACACACACACACACACACACACACACACACACACACAGACCAGAAGTGAAGCTGTGACACCAAATGGTAGAGCACTGGGCTTCTGCACTGAGCTCATGTTCAGCACTCAGTCCCTGTGTTCAACCCCAAAACCTAGCCACCCAGTGCCCAACTAGGAGAGGTCAAATATTTCAAAACCTGATGAGTTTCACCAGCCCTAGATGACAAGAAGCGTTGTGATATCCGACATGTGCTTGATTTCCCAAGGTTCCAGAAACTTAGGAGAGGCATCATAGGCCCATCATTGCCTGCAATTAAACATTTCAATAGGTTCAGTGCCCTAGTTGTCCACCAGAAGGACTCCTGAATTATATTGAACAATGTATCTGAACACCGGAATTTAGTCTCACAAAGGCAAGATAAGTGCAGGAAACTTGGCCTGCCAAGGGTGGTGGCATAAATGAAGGCTTCCTGTCAAAACAGAGCACGGGTGAGCGAGATAGCTTGTGGTACAAAGAGGCCTTTTTTTCCTGACTTTCAGAGCCTACCCACACTCATCCTCACTAATTGGCCCAGATGGAGTTGTTTGTTACACAGCTGTACAGGAGTGAGGCTTTTTGTCTGCCTGTCCAGACAATGAGAAACTTCTTCCAACAGGCCTGGGATGCAGAGAAACCCTCAGGCTACACTGGGAACAGTGAGGGGAGCCCTGGAACATGCAATGTCTTGAAAGCCCTGTCTGTGCTATGAAATCATTGTATTGAAAACAAATTTCCTAGTTCAGTGCATTCATCATAGCTACTCTGGAGATTCACCTATAGGGATACATCCATCCATATACAAATACATAGAGCTACACTGTCTTTTTCTTTTTTGGTGGGGGGCAGGTCCTGGGGTTGGACAGTAACCCTAGCCATTGTCCCTGATCTCCTTTTGCTCAGAGGTAGTGCATTAAAATTCACAGCCCCATTTCTGGGTTTTTCTCTGATCTCATTGATATAATAGTGTCAAATTTCCTACACTGGCTGGATTCAAACTAAGGTTTTCTACATCTTAGCCTCCTGAGGAGCTGGAATTACAGTCAGCAGCCACTGGCACCTGCCTTTCTTTTCTTCTTCATTTTTTACTCTGGACATCTGACTTCTTAACAGGGTCTTTCCAATGGTTTGAATTTATAAGTAAACTACCCAATGTTCTTTATAGCTGCCTTCTCTGAGAAGGATTTTCTCTCCTTATCTTCCCCTCTGGCTACAGGTTTGAAGCCAAAAATGAGAAATGAGTGTCCCAGGATTTTGGAGCAAATGTCCACAGGCCATGCCAGTTCAGTCACTTAGCATTGAGCTGCAGTGAATTTACTGTCTCAGGACGAGAGGACTGAAAACTTGAGCGATTTTCATACTGTCTGCATTGCTCCTTTTGTCTATAAAATTATGAATGTTTTTTTTTGTCTACACCCTTAAGTATCTAGAACACACTAGAAGCATCTTTCTGTTTCTGTTTTTCTCTAGAACCTCTTGAGATTTAAACTAAATGTTTGTGTGGAGCGGCTTCTCAGTGAATCCCTAAGGAAAGCCGCTTAATCCTCCTCAGGAGATCACCATTCAAAGCCAGCCTAAGCAGGAAAGTCTGTGAGCCTCTTATCTCCAATAAACCACCAGAAAACCAGAAGTGGAGCAGTGGCCCAGAAGGTAGAGCTCCAGCTTTGAGAGATAAAGCCAAGCAGGAGATACTGTCCAGAGCAGGCAGTAAAGCCTGGGATGCGCTTATGTTCAATTATCAACCAGATGGCTGGAAGTGGAGCTGTGGCGGTGGTAGAGCCTCAGCCTTGAGCAAAACAGCTCAGGAATGCATTGGGCCCTGTGTTTAAGCCCTGGGATGCCCACAAAAAAATTCAAAAAGAGAAGGCCAAGTTATGTATCAGTGTCCTCCTACCAACTTATGTGTGTATATTACTTCCCTGAGTGCAAACAGACCCTATGAAATGCTTCTGCTTTTACTTACTGATTTATTTTTCAGATATGCTCATTGCGCATACTGCAGCATTCTCTTCATTTCAAGCCCACATCACTTTTCTCTTCCGGGGCTCCATGCCTGCATCCTTATATGATGCACACTTAAGCTCTCAGCAGCCTTTATTTACATTTTATTATGAGGCCAACACAGGAACAGTCACAAATCAGGCAGGGGAAGAGAAGATCAGGGTTCATAGTTATTACAGCCATTCAGAAAAATTAACTTGGGGACGAAAAATGGTAGCATACTTATGTAAAAACTACCATTAAGAAAAAGATGAGGGGGCTGGGAATGTGGATTAGTGAGAGAGTGTTTGCCCAGCATGCAAGAAGCCCTGGGTTTGATTCCTCAGTAGCACATACACAGAAAAAGCCAGAATTGGTGCTGTGACTCAAGTAGCAGAGTGCTAGAGACAGTGCCCAGGCCTTGAGTTCGGCCCAAGAACTGCCAAAGAGATACCAGGTAGGTAGATAGGTAGGTAGACAGACAGACAGACACATAGACAGACAGACAGACAGACAGACAGACAGACAGACAGACAGAGAGATAGATAGATAGATAGATAGATAGATAGATAGATAGATAGATAGATAGATAGATAGATAGATAGACAGACAGACAGACAGACAGAGAGAGAGAGAGAGAGAGAGAGACAGACAGACAGACAGACAGACAGACAGACAGACAGACAGACAGACAGACAGATAGATAGACAGATGATAGGTGAATCTGGTCTTGGATGTCAGTAGGAAAGAAGGGAACACTTCCCTACCATGAGGCCTTCTGCAGTATGCCAGGAAACCAGCATCGCCTTCACATAACCACAGAGCAGGAAGACTGTCTCTCTCCCACTTCTCAGGCAGTGGAGGGCCCGAGAGTCAAGAGGGCAGAACCAAGTTTTAACTCACATGCTTGGAGGCAGAAGAGAAAGGGCCCTGCCTCTCTTTGGACTGGGGATGTACATTAATGATGTGGAGAATGAAGGAAGGAGAATGGACTGGCAGAGGTAGAAGGGCCTTTAAATCTGACAGATGAGAGTCAAGAACCTACTCCCTAAGATCAAAAAGCAGTATTTTTCTACTCTGTTCCTCCCCTCTCCCCTACTAAACTGGTTCTCTATTGGTAACCTAAAGATAGCCTGAGGCTCCCTTCACCTGAGGGAGGAAGGATAATTAGTCATTGTTTGAAGAGGCTGAGAAAAGCCTGACCCTGGTGTGACTCTAACAAATATTTCAGGTTTCCCCCCATTGCTGGCTGTGCCTGGAATGAATGAAGTGGTTTTGCAGCTCACTTCCCTGTTGAGTGTATACATTCTGCCTTCTAATCCTGCAGGCCTAGGTCTCTGCACCTAGCCTGTTTTTTTGAAACTGTTTCCTGTCCTTCAAATAGAGTTACATTGGAGTTCTTCCTGCTAGCAGGGCTAGGTCTTGGATCCTGAGAACTTCATTTATACCCAGGATGGGTCAATGATGTTTCTTTCCTGCTTTTATAGCTTGAGAACTCTAAGAACATTTAGAATGTAAGTAACTTCTCATCACCAAGGGAAACCCAGGAATTCTTGAACATGTGATCTTTCGGAAGCCCACTGGAGGACACAAGATGATTACAATCTTCACGTGAGTGGCTGGGCAGATGGATCTGCTACACTTGAACCTTGAACTCAGCCTGCTCTCCTAGTCCATGTCCTTCTTTGGTCCTTGTCCTGCTAGCTCCTCAGGAGCTTCCAAGATAGAAATAGATTGATCAAACCCAAAGGAAGTTACTGGCTTTTTCCTTCTTTTTCTGGGGCTTGATCTCAGGTCCTGGGAACGGCAAAGCTCCTTAGTAGCTCACAGACTGGTGTGCTCACCATGTCCCATTCACCAATTGGGCCTGCTAAGCCTTGAGTTCAAATCCCAGTACTGCCAAAAGCTTCACCCTGATGTGAGAAGCCAATTGATCCATCTGTTTTCCTGTCCTGTGAAAGTCATGGGTCTCAGCGCAGATGGAGAATACTATATAGTCAGCTCTATAGACATGGGGATAGGTTGTCATCCATCATCACAGTTATATCTGTCATCATACTCAATAATCATGAATAAGACACAAAATAAAAAGAATAACTACACTGAATGCAAGTTGCATAACACACCTGTAGGTAAAGAGAGATCCTATGTTTAAAAAAGGTGGGCTTATTATTTTGTCCAGTGCTGGGGCTTCAAATCAGGCCTGGGACCTGGCCTGACATTCTAGTCTTGAAGGATGGTGAGCTTCCCTTTCCACCACAATTCAACAGAGCTACCCAGACCTGAATTCACATCCCAGCACTGACAAAAGTTTCATCCTGATGTCAGAATCCAGTCATTGCAAATATTTTCCTCTCCTGTGAAAGTCCTGGGTCTCAACTAGGATGGAGAATGAATTCATAGGCAACCCTATAACCATGGGAACAGCTTGTCATCCATGTCAGCACAGTTATACCTATAAGCAATAAAATACACAGTACCTCTATGAATTAGGAACAAAATAAGGAGAAATGCACTGAATGCAAGATGCTGCCCACACATGTATATAAATATAGATCCTATGTTTAAATTATGAATTTATGACTATCTGGCCCTCTCTGGCACTCGATGTCAGGTCCTGGGAATGGCCTATCTCCTTCATTGCTCACAGACCTGTGTCCTCACATTGACCCTTTCCTCAATTGGGCCTGCTAGGCTCTGAGTTCAAACCCCAACACAGCCAAAATATGAATCCTGATGTGAGAAGCCAATCGATTCACATATTTTCCTGTCTTGCGAATGTCCTGGGTCTCAACTAGGATGGAGAATGCATAAGAAACCCTATAGACATGGCAATATGTTGTCAGCCATGTAAACACTGTTATATCTGTAACCATACGCAGTAAAATATACAATACCTCCATGGATAAGAAGTAGACCGAACACGAGATGCTGTCCACACATATATGTAAATATAGATCCTATGTTTAAACAATGAATTTATAACTATTGTGGCCCACCCTGGGGATCAATGTCATATCCTGGGAATGGCCTTCCTCCTTAGTTGCTCACAGGATGGTGTGTTCATATTGACCTATTTGCCAATTAGTCGTGCTAGGGTCTGAGTTCAGATTCCAGCACTACCAACAATTGGATCATGGAGTAAGAAGCTGAGTGTAAAACTTGTTTTCCTTTTCTCTGAAAGTCCTGGGTGTCAGGTATGATGGAGAACACGTCTACAAATCTAGATGCTATGTGATAGAATTAATGTAATAAACGGAATGGGTGTCATCATAGACAGTAAAATCAATGGTAAATAAATGAATACAACAATAAATACAAGGAAAAACCACACCAAACTTGTATGGACTGAACATCTATAGGTAAGTACAAAGCCTATCTTTATATAAATAGTATGTTTTCAAAGGCTGGGGCTTGAATTCAGGCCTAGTCAACAAGCCTGAAGTTCTTATCTTCAAATCCACTGCAGATTTACCCAGACCCTGAGTTCAAATCCAAAACCTGGCAGAATAAATGGTGGGAATTGCAAGGCAGGGAGCTAAATTTATTTTATTTTATTTTTTCCCAGAGTGGGGCTTGAACTCGGGTCGTGGCAACTCTGCTTCAGCTTCGATCACCCTAGGCTGAAGTGCAGCCACTGGACCCACAGCTGATCCTGGGATCCTAGATCCCTAGGCCTTGAAGGGGAAAAAAAATCACA
The DNA here is from genome assembly GCF_024711535.1 of Dipodomys merriami. Classification (NCBI taxonomy): domain Eukaryota; kingdom Metazoa; phylum Chordata; class Mammalia; order Rodentia; family Heteromyidae; genus Dipodomys; species Dipodomys merriami. The sequence continues at coordinate 6,764 of NW_027204178.1, read as the reverse complement.
GGAAAAATGTGGCAAGATGGCCTTTTTATGTTTTCTTCCTTTGTGAGGTGACCTTCCTGGGTCCAAATGACACTGTTGCAAAGGGTATTTTACTTTCCATTGCTGAAGGCTGGTGGACTATCGGGGAAGCCATAGGACTACGTGGCAACATAGGCCCTGATTTCAAATCCCCGTCCTGACACCTACCAATGGCAGGAGATACTAAGAGTCTCATTCCCATCCATAAGAATGTTATCAATGTCACGGTTGAATGAGTTGATCGTGAATGATTCTTCTATAAAATTAGACAAGATGATTTCAGGAAGCTGATTGATTTTATTTAATATTTATGAAACATTAAAAGAATACTATTATTTACAGGAATGCAATAATTTCAGGACACTGATTTAATTAATAGTTTATTAAGGATGAAAACAATAACATTAATTACATGGAGGCATAATAAATACCCAAGAATTTGTAGGAATGAGTCTATATAACTGAATAATGTATAGACATCTCTGGCACTCTATAAACATATATATTTATTAGTGTACTGTCATCCGCATGACAATCTGTTCATATTTGTCAACCCCTGGGGTTCGATCTCAGGTCCTGGAAACTGCCTGTCAGCTCAATTTTCCCCAGGATGGCTTGTTGACACTCACTCATTCATGAATTTGGTCTTGTAGGCCATGAGTTCAGATGTCAGCACTCCCAAACAATTAATCGTGGAGTAAGAAGCTGATGGTGACACATTTTTTTTCCTTTTCTGTGAAAGTCCTGGGTGTCAGGTATAAAGTGAAATACATATGCAGACCTATAATCCTATGTAATCAATGTTCTATGTGTCATAATAGTCAATAAAATAAATGGTCAATACAAGAAAAACAAAAATGAATAACTATACTGAGTGTAATATGGAGTGAACATTTGTATATGAATATAAATCATATATTTAAAATGTACATTAATAGGATGTTTTTTAGTGCTGGGGATCAATTTCAGGCCTAAGGAACACACTTGAATTTCCTGACTTCAAGGAGGCAAGCTTCCCCTTCCACACAGTGCAACAGAGTTATCCAGACAATGAGTTCAAATCCCAATCCTGGCAGAAAAAATTACACCTATGTGAGGTCCAATTCTTAGGTATTTCGTTCTGCCTCCATTTAATGAATGTGATTATTTAAATGTTTAATGAAGTATTAACTAAAATTGATCAGTGTCCTAGGATATAATTGTGTATAATTTGATCCTAGAATCATTCAAGAACTACTCATTCAATCTTGACATTGATCACATTCCATTGGTAATCTTATGGATAAGAATGAGTTTCTTAGGTTCCCCTGCCATTTGGAGGTGGCAGGACCAGGATTCCAACTGTGAGCTCCAGCTCCCACCACTTCAACCCCAGGATAGGGAACTCACAGGTCTGTGCCAGAACATCAGCAAGACCAATGATTAGGCAGGCACCAGTGGCTCTCAGCAGTCCTCCTTCATACTTACAAGGCTGTGATAGGAGGACAATGGTCAAAGTCACCGTAGGCAGGAAAATCCTTGAGACCCCTGTCCAATTTCAATGCCAACAAAGTCAGAAGTAGAGCTGTGTGGCTCCAGAGGTTGAGGGCTAGTCTCGAGCAAAAGCAGCTTACAGACTATGCCCAGATCCTGAGTTTAAGGTCCAGGACTGGCAACAAACAGACATACACAACGATCTAAAGCCGGTCACCCTCTTGTCCCCAACTGAATTAGACACAGTTCCCTGGGAAAGGGGCTGGGGAGCCACTGTCATCTTCACTCTGCCCATTCTGCCTGCATCACTGGATTCCGGCCATACTCCCATTCTTTCATGGTTCTTTCTGACCAATGGGATATAAGAATGGTGCTCACACCCCATTCCATGCTGCCTGATAGCACTGGGATTACTCTGTTGGTTGACACCACTACCAACAGTTGAGGAAGGTAGAGGTGGCTGAGTGGTCATCAAGACTCAAGCTGTAAGAGGAGAGGCCTTGCTCAGCCCTGCCACGCACCTGCCCACGCCCCGGTCCCCTTCAGCATTCCGCAGCACTGCATTTCAAACCTAGCACTGCTTGCTTGGACCCATGGTACCTCTTGGAGTCCTCAGGTGATGGCACACCACAGGCAGGCTTGTGGCCCTGACCTGGTCAAGGCCCCCCTGTCTCTGCTCCAGGCCTGAGTATTTGCCATGCTAATGCCTTCGCTGCTCGAACCCACCAGGAGCTGCCTCCAACAGCTTCTCCCAGCAGCACATGTGAGTGGCCTCCTCCTGGGCCCATACCCTATGACCCCCACACCATGCGATTCCCCCCCCCTTCCCAACTGGACCTCCGGCTCCCCTATGCCCTACAGTCTGACCAGGGCGCTGCAACAAATGTGCCCCAGGGGTGGGGGTGGGAGTGGGTGTTGACCAGGGGATCCCACGCCCATCCCTAGCTGCCAGTGTCCCAGGAAACAGGGAAATGCAGGGATGGGTGAGGAGGGGGCACCACAGAGACCCTGGCTTGGAGCAGTGGGAACCACACAGCCACGCATCTACACCCTTCCTCTTCCTGGTGGGAACCTGGTGGCTTTAGTCAGAGGTGGGGAGCAGCACCTCCACACCTGCCTTCTTGGGTCTTTTCCTTTTTTCTGAGGGCTGGGGGTGTTGGATGCAGAAAATAGGTCTCTCTTGCTGTGTGAGCCCTTGTCCTCTGTGCTCGGTCACCCTTTCACCTGAAGAGAGGGTCCCAGAAGAGCCCAGTAGGGAAGTGACAGTGCTGGGGGTCAGAGCAGAATGTGAATATCTGGGAGGAACACCCCCCCAAACTCACATACACATACACCCAGCCTGTCCCTTCCCCCCAACTGTCAACAGTTCTCACAGAGTGATCACATTTCCCAGCTCTGCCAGCTTCTGCTGGTGCTCCCAGTCTATCTGGTCTCCTTGTCCTTCCCAAGAATCTGCCATGTGGCCCAGAAGCATGTAGGCTGGAAGTAGGAAGTAAGTCCATGTATGTAGCCTTTAGGACCCCATCCATTTCCCCAACACCACCCCCACCTGGGGTCAGACACCCCTCTGGGGTCACCATGACCCCCTGCTTGTTTCCTCTCCTGGCTCTGAGGAGCCGCTTGTCTCGGGACTCCTTCACCCAGCGTCCTGGACTAGGGTTTTGTTGAATGAGGAGTCAAGGGTCTGGCCCTGGAGAAAGGGATAGGCAGGGTGGTGCTGCATCATTAGAGTGGTGCTCCCCTTGGGTTGGAGCTCCTGATTCCTCCAAGGGAAGCCCCGTGCACTAGCTTGTACATTGTCCCAGATGAGGAACCAACAAACTCTGGAGAGGCACTACTCTGAGTCTGTTTGTGTGTGTATGTGTGTGTGTGTGTGTATGTGTGTGTGTGTGTCTATGTGTGTCTGTGTCTGTGTGTGTGCATGAGAGAGAGAGGGAGAGAGAGATATCATCTTCCTCCTTGTATAACCTGACTGTGATCAGGTGAGTGATAATTTGGAAAATTGCAGGTGCTGCATGGATGAGTCTTCTGTCACTGGTCTGGATTTGTGTGTGTGTGTGTAGAAGTGGGTTGTAATAAGGTGGCTGGGTCCTTTGGTAACTTGTGCCTGATACATTTGGGGGATGCATGGGCTTTGTGGCTGAGGTCTGGGGGCCTAGAGTGAGACGCTTGAAGGGGACTCAGCAACATTAAATTATAAGACCAAGGGAACTGTGTGCCTTCGAGCTCTCTACTCCTTTAGGCCTGGTTGGTGGCAGCTGGAGCTTGGGAGGACCTGGGTATGGGGCCCACAGGGGTTGGCTTCCAAGGGGGACAGAGAGCATGGCCAGCACTTAGTAAGGAGGTGAGCCCTGCTGGTATGGAGTGCACCAGCATATGTCAGACTCCGGGTTTTCTCATCTTGACTTCTGATGGGTGAGGCCAAACCTATTTTAAATCTTTTGCTGTGATCTTCATATCTCAGCCTCCTGAGTAGCTAGGATTATATGCATGATCCTCTGGCACCAGGACTCTCGTTCTTTTTGGTGTATTAGGGTTGAACTCAAGGCCTTAGGCTTGCCAGTCAGGTCTTCTACCACGGTAGCCAAGCCTTTATGTCTTGGGCATTTCCGAGATAGAGACTCACTCAATATGTGCTCAGGCTGGGCTGGATCGTGGTCCTCCGATCTGTGACAGGCATGCGCCACGAGGCCTGGTCCTCCTTAGTTGGGATGGTAGACATATAGCGCCATGCTCAGTCATCCGTTTAGATGATTGTCCTAAACTTAGTTTACAGCAGCCGTAAAGCTCTGGGTTGGGCCTCCACCATTGTACCTCAGTCTCCTCCTGGGACAGTTGTGAGGAAACAAGGGATCAATATAGGGGGATCTCTGGAGCAGGGCCTGGCACAGAGGGAGCGGCTGTCAGATATGGTTCTTGGCAATTCTGGGAGCATATGACAGGAAGATAACTGGGAAAGGGCTCAGATGGGGCCTGTTATTAGTCGTGTGACATGTACGGGATTATGAAACAAAACATGGTTCTCTTTCATCTTTATCCTATTCCCATGAGGAAGGAGATCCTTCACTGTGTTCAGTTTTGTAGCTGGGGAAAATGAGGCACGGAGAAGATAGGTGACCAACTCATGACCTCCAGTTGACAGAAAGCTCAGCCTGACTTCTCTGCCATGGTCCCTAGGAGAATGAGTGGTATTCAGTACACTTCTTGTGGTGGGAAGTCCACTTCTTGTCAGTCGTGGGGCTTGAACTCTGGGCCTGGGTGCTGTCTTTGAGCTCCTCAGCTCAAGACTAGCACTCTACCACTTGAGCCACAGTGCCACTTCCAGTTTTCTGGTGGTTCTTTGGATATAAGAGTCTTATGGACGTTCCCGCCTGGGCTAGCTATGAACCATGTTCATCATATCTCAGCCTCTTAGTTAGGATTATAGTCCTGAACCACTGGCACCTGGCTTAATTGTAATTCTGGCTTTCTTTTTCTCTCTCTCTTTCTTTCACAGGAACTGGTTGAATGGGTGCTGAAGAGGTGGCCCAGTGTCCCCATGTGGCTGGAACCTAAGGTGGCCCTCTCATTCTGGAGGTGGGCTGTGGGTCAGGAACTGTCTCACTCAGCCTGTTGAACCAGCCCCATGAGGTAAGCCCCTCTGTGCCCTGGCTAGACCATCCAGCCTTATTGTCCATCCAGCCTTATTGGACTTAGTATTGTTTTCTATGTCCTTTTCTAGCAACTGGCCAAAATTATGATACATAGTTATGGAATGAAAATATAATACCATCTTAAGAAAGTCATTTAGAACTCTGGGAATGTGGCTTCATGGTACGGTGATTGCCTACCATGCATGAAAACCTGAGTTCAATTCCTCAGTACCACATAAACAGAAAAAGAAACACTGGAAGTGGTGCTGTGCCTCAAGTGGTAGAGTGCTAGCCATGAGAGAAAGAAAAAGCCCAGGAATAATTCCCTAGCCCTGAGTTTAATCCCCAGGACTATAGGACTGGCAAAAAAAAACCAAAAAACATTAAAAAAATTTAGTTAGTAAATGCAAAATAAATAATCCATACTTGGAATATATGTTGCTCCTTCCATACTAATACCTGACAATACTCCCTAATTCATGTACTTTACCTATATTAGGATACTGTGTTGAAAAAAAAGTTTTGTTCATTAGGTCACAACAATTAATGCTAGGAATGTGCTTAGATGTCAGGTGAAGATTATTTCTGGAAATTCAAAGATTCCAGGCTTTTGAGTGGTCACTGCTAATCACAATGAGAAGGATAGTCTAAGTGAGATTTGGAAATCTTTTTGGTCAGTCATGGCACCAAAAAGGCAGAGGCAAATTATCAGTTGGGACAAGAGAAGGAATAACTCTAAATGGAAGGAACAAATGATTGTAACTAATGCATACCAGAAATCATTCTAGGGAACCATTTTTGGTTATTGAAGAACTAGTTATCAACCAGGCTTATTGTTCATTGCCTTTAGCATTCTAAATCTCTTAGGCTAGTTCTTAATCTCTGTGTGATAAATGTATCTCCTCTTATGCTGTTTTTCCATACCTGATCTCTTTTGCTTTCTAAAAATCACAGTCTTTCCTGATACTAAATACACCTACACAGATGGCAAGGGGTTGCTAATGTAAGGGTCCCATAGTTCATGAGTCATTAATGTAACAAAATGGAATGGGAGGACTTATTTATTGCTACCTCAATTTTTCTGAAAGCTGCCATGGATTTCAAAAGGCCTCTTTTTTACAACCTGATGGGGCACCAGATAGTATTTTTGATTTTTCCATTGCTAACCCCGATTATGATTATGCCGCCTACTTAAAACATAATTCATGAAAGTTTAATGGCTATGCTCCTGATACGCCCGGGGAACCCCTGAAAAGATGGCTCACTCCAGGGTGGGTGGCTTCCATTTTGGTGAGTCACTCTCCCTTTCACAATAAAACTGGCATTCAGCTGGATTTGTTCAGACTTTTTGCAGCAACAAACATGATTTTACTGAAAAAGCCCATAGAAACTAAGAGTACTGCAATTGGGGTAAGAGCATGTGTGAGTTATCCTATGGAAATTTTAGCTGGAAAACTAGATAATTTAATCATTATTAATCAAGGAAAATCTTATTATATTAGCTGTAAGGGTTGTATTTTTACTAATTGTCTTACTTCTTCTCTGGATAAAACATATTCTGTAATTTTTATTTTAAAAAGACCTTCATATGTAATGTTACATGTAGATCTATAAAATGACCCTTGGTTTAAAAATTCTGCT